>NW_022111376.1:3050321-3062072 GCF_000313985.2 Echinops telfairi
GGCAGAGCCCACCAACATCCCCATAGGCTTCCTGAACCTTCTGCAGGGCTTCAGCCCCTCGCAGCTCCATGAGGGAGCGCAGCTCAGCCAGCGTGCACCCAAAGCCACCAGCATGGGGGGCTTCCCGCTGTTGCTGGGGCTTGGGGTAGAACTCAATGGCACTGTTGGCCATGTCGCCCATCCTGCCTGTCCAAGCCGCTAGAGACAAGCGAACCCCCGAGGTCCCAGCACTCTGCTGAGAGAGGCCAGCGAGGGAGGGGCCGCCGTGTGAACCCCTGTGGAGAAGTGGGGGAGAAGCAGGCAAACCGAAGCTCAGTCCACATCTGCACCCACTGAGCCCTTGGGCTGGGGCCCCCATGAGTGAGGGCCCATGCCCCGTCCCTCCCGCAGCCCTACACTTGCCTGTTCAAGGCTCGGTCCGTGCTGCTGTGGGCATGCTACAGAACCTGGCGGTCTTCGGGCGTAGCTTCAGGGCTAGTGGGCCCAGGGAGTGCGCCAAGCCATGGACAGGGCCAGCTGGGCTCCAGGTCACGGCTTAGCACGCTGAGTGTCTCTTCGGCCCTGAGGGGACCTGGGGTGGGCCCAGGGGCAGGAAGAGGCAGGTGTGAGAAAGAGAGAGGGAAGGGCGTGGAAGGGAGGGGACGAGCAGCCACGGTCACTCCTTGGCTCCCTGTGCTCCTTCCCAGGTTTCTCCTGGAATTGGAAGCACCCAGAAGCAAGGCAAAGGGCCTCCACGTGCTCTGCAGACCGAGCCTTGGTAGGCATCCCTGGGGGGCCTCTGAACACGGGAGGGAGGCAGCCGACAAGTGGGCCACCTGGGATGGTCAGATGTGGGTGCCAGGGAGTGAGAAGTGAGGAGAGGAGGGGGCTTGCTTGGGCAAGACTCCTTCTGAGGCTAAAACGGGGGAAGTGGCAAAGTCACTTGAAACAGCCAGAACCTGGACTCCCCGCCCTGTGCTTCGTCCCATCCAGGTGCCCCCGCCTCCTCGGGACCGCCTCTCTGACCCCAGGACTGAGCACAGAGTTATCCGGAGAGAACAGGATTGAACCGGCCAGCACAACAGTTGCTGAGGCTAAGCAGAGGGGCCCACATCCCGTGACCCTTTCCATCGGCCACTGGGTGCCTTTGGCTCATTTGTAATCTAGTCGACACCTTCCTGGAGGAGGAAACACGGGTTGGGTGATGCCGGCTGGCTCTGGCTAGGACCAAGGCAGCTGGTTCCCTCGCTCCTGGCCCCGGGGCCACGCACCTCCACCCTGACCCAGGACGGGTACCCCTGCCCCATGCATTTGGCCTGTGACTTGAACTTGCCTCATGGTACAGCAACCAGGTGGATCAGCAGAGCCCAGCCGCATCCCTTCCCAGCTCCTGTACCACTGCCTCAGTATCCCTTAGAACTCAGACTACCTCTCCCTCGCTGCCTGCCATGCAAGTCCTGCACCCTACCTCTCACCCGACAGGTGATAGGTTCCCTAGATTGCGGCCGACCACCCACTGCCCTTTCGGCCCCACATCAAGAGAACAGAACCCTTCCTCAAGGATCTCAGCCTCTGAGGCCAAGCCACTCAGCCCTACTGCACACTGGATAAGGCCTACCCATCCCCTCCCTCGATGGGCAGGAAGTCCCCCGGGGGATCCGCCCCAGAGGGCACTGGCTCAAGGGAATGCATACCCAGCCTCGGGAGCTGTCAGATCTAGGTCAGTGGTGGGTGGTGGGGTGTGGTGGGGCCATGCTTGCTGTGAGACAGTCTCCCTGGGTGACTCTCTCCCTCAGCCACCACTCCCAATGTCACTGCTGTATCTGTCCTGCAGGCCTGGGCTGGCTGCCTAGAACGGCGTGTAGCATCATTTCTGTGCTCACTCCTCTTTCAGACCTTAATTGGCTTCATTGAATTGAAAACCACCACCGAGGGGGTTGGTGGAGGGGAAAGCAGAGTCGGAGGCTGGATTCCCTGTCCACCTCACTTGGTCACCGTGTCCGCACGCGTGGAGAAGCTGCCATTGCCCAGAGGTTGCTGGGAGCTGTCTCCCGTACTCTGCCGTCTGCTGGTCCCCAAGATCCCGGGCAGCTCTCCTTTGCACAGCAGCAGCTCTTCCAGTACTCCTGGCTCCTCCCACCCCCTACTCAGCCCCAGCACAGCCTGCTCCCTCGTGATGTGCCTCCCACTGCCTCTAAGGGGGCTTTCCCAGCCCCCCCCCGGGATGAACACTACTCCAGTGTAGCCAGAGGGAAGGAGTCTCTTGGAATTGGCTGGGTTGGAGTTGTGGCTCCAATGGAATGTCCTTCAGGTGGTTCTCTCACGAAGGGTCCAGGAGGTTCGGTGATGCCAAGCTGAGACTCAGTCCTTCACTCTCATAGCAGGCCCCACGGCTGCGTCCCCCTGCCCTCTGTGGAGCAATCAGTGGGTGGGGTCTACAGGCTGGGCTCTGGACAGACATGTTGTCTCACAGGTCTCTGCTCCCAGGTAGATGGTGACAGTCCAAGTCCTAGCCCCCGTATCGTCCCTATCATGGGCTGTCTGGCCACCTCTCTGTGTAGTGGGGGAGGATTCCCAGAGGGCCAACAACTCCCCGCCCCCCCCCCCCCAACCAAGAAGAGCACCTGCTAGTTCCCTCTTGGAGGAGGAGGAGGAGGTGGTGACAAAGGGGAGGGTCCACCTGAGCACACGCCCTCTTGGAGGCCAATCACCCAACAGCATCTCTCCAGCCAACTGGCCCACAGGTGGGATTTCTTGAAGTAACAACCCCCTTCGAGCCACCCCAGGCAGCCAGAGGGGAAAGCGACCTGGGACCCAGCACACACCTGCAGACACTGTTGGGGCCGCCTGGCTGGCTGCTCGATAGGGACCAGTGACCTGACCAGCTGGGAGCAGGTGGGACAGGCAGGGGGAGGTGGGACCCCTCCCTGGCCTGCAACTGTCCTGGTCACCTCTGGGCTGCATTGGTCCTAGGGCTGATGGGTGTCCACCTTGGAGACCCATTAACCCTTTATTTCCCCCACCAGGCCCTTCCCCACCCCGTTTGATGTACCTTGTGACCACCCGTAGGGGGAGGGCGGGAGGGCACCTGGGGGGGCGAAGGAGCGGAGAGCAGCCTCATTAATATTTCAGAGGCACCCTCACTGCAGTTCTACCACTTGTGCTAGTGGAGGGAGGAGGATGGGATAAAAAAGAAGGAAATAAAACCGGAGAAAACAGATTTAAAGGGACAGGCATCCCTCTCTACCTGGACTACTCACTCTCTCTCCCTCCCCTGCCCTTCCACCCCCCACGGGTACAGCCTGTACACAGATCCGAGCAGCTTTTGGCACAAACAAGAGGGAGGCAAAGGGGTCAGTCCTCTCCCACCCCCCCGCCCACCCCCGCTGCATGGCCATGAGGGAACAGGGCCACTCCCAGGACCCATGGGCTGTCTGCAAGGCCAAAGGGCACAGATCAGGATCCCTCTAAAGCCAAGGGAGGAGCAGAGGTGTGCCCATCTACAGACACTGGAAGCCCATGCTCCAGTCTACCAGCCACTTCTAAATGGTAGGGTCCCGGGGTGAGCACTTTGGGTTCAGGAGGTCAGGCGGCCCTCCCTGCCCACGCACTGGATGTTGAGAGTTGGCTTTGGAAACCACAAGCACGTTGGGCACATTTCTCTGCCATTGGGGTCTCCAGGGCAGCTCCCAGAATCCTCCAGTTCAAACAAGTCCTGCCAGTGATTGCAGTTGATGCTGGGCCCAGCGTGACACCCTGACTTGAAATAGCAATTGCAGCGGTCCCTTCGTCACCCTCACAGCCGTGGCGCCAAGGCTGGCTGACTGCTCTGGCACCCTGGGGTGTTCAGCTAGCTGTCTTGTCATTCAGCTAATGCTGACAGTCCACCCCCCACCCCCCCAGTTCCCTTGCAGCTAGGCATGACCATGTGATGAAGTTCTGGCTAATGGAGTGAGAGCGAAGGGGATATAGGGACAACTTCTGAGGGTGCGCTATTCTGGAGCCATCGTCCAGGGGACTCCGTGCATCGAGGATGGCACCGGGCCCCTGATGACTGTGACATCTAGGCTTTTATGGGAGAGAGAAGTCACCTTCTCACTTAGAAGGCACTTTTATGTTGAGAAAGCCAAACCCACATCCCGAGCAATCCAGATGGAGCTGGGGCCCTCCGTACAAAAGCTTCCCTGTCTGCCAAAAGCCAGCTTTCCTTCTGGGAGAGCGAGGAGGCCTTCTGGAAGTTTCCATGGCCTTGCTGGAGCCTGTGGTGCTGTGAAGTGGTCTCCTTCTCACCTGGACCATTTGACATGGTCCTCTAAGTTCTAGCTGAAACCGGAGAGAGAAGCCAACGGTCAGAAGGAGCAACGGGTGAGGCACAGAGAGGTTCAGAAGCTTACTTAAAGGCAGCCAGCCAGCAAGGAGCAGAGGTAGAAGCAGAGCTTCCAACATCCCCCTCTGCCACGGAGACTCACGGCTGTTCCGCAAACGTGGTTACAGCTCCACGGCGTGGGGGATTCGTCCTCTCCCCGCTGCCCATGGTCCCTGAATCCGTGGCACCCAAGCAGGAAGGAGTGGCGGTCACTTACCCACCAGGTGGCCTCTAAGATGAGCCTCCCCCTTGAAGTTGGGCGGCGCAGTCTGCCTATAGCAAGAGTCCCCGAGCTCCACCCCCTCCCCAACTCCACCTGGCCCTCAGAGTTCACAGGTCAGGAGGCCAGAACATTCCATTTTGCCTGGGACAGACCTCTCAGGTGCGTCAAACCCATGACAGGATGTTGCTGGAGAGCTGTCGACTCTCCCACACAGGTGGCCCTCCCAGCCTTGGTGACCTTGGGTCCCTGAGAAAAGTCAGTGCTCACATTGAAGAAGGGGGAACAGCCATGGGCTTGCACCCTCTCCGGCGTGAGCTGGCAAAGGGCTGCACACTCCAGCGGGCGAGCGCGCAAGGAGCGTAATGACACTAATTATCCAATTACAGGCGAGCTGATGAGGGCAGAGCTGCATTGCAGCAGGGAGCCAGAGGCACCGTGACACCCCCCCACCTCCATGCCTCCCCCTGCCCCCCCCACAGGCACCCATACACGCTCACCCAAGTGCCACAGACTCAGGACGCATGCTCATGTGTACACGCACCCAACCCAACCGCATACACACAAGTACACCTGCGCACATACAGCTTTATCCTGGCGACCCAAGGGACTGTGCCAAGTCCCAGAGAGCAGGTAGTTGACAGTGGGACTCCAGCCATGGCACAAAGTGGGGCCGGGCCTGTGGTCTCAGGCGTGACAGGGGAGCTCAGGAAGGCCGTGGCCCTACCTGAAGGAGTGGAGAACTCAAATGAGATTTTTAGTGGCCAGACGAGTGGCTTCCGGTGAGCCGAGCTGGGGACCCAGCTCCCCGAGCCTTCCAGCTCTGTCCATGGTACCCTGCCAGCTCCTAATCCCCGTGCCAGCCCTGAGCACTGGCTTCGGCCCAGGCCTAAACAGGTAATTAAGGAAATTACAGACAGCTGGATGCCGCAGGCGGGCAGCAACGGCAGGAGACCAGCCACCGGGACATGCCCAAGCTTCCACTTCCTGGGAACAGTCTCTGGCAGGGGGACAAACCAGTTTCTGGACAAGCAGGCTGAGATGGGGCATTTTTTGGGGTCAAGAGCAAGGGGCTGGGGACTAGTAGGGACAGAGACCCCTGGCAAAGGACGGAGCACCCACCCGGAGCCTGCAGTTCCTGGAGGAACGACTGTCATTTTCTTCCTGGCAGAGCCACCCACAGAGCCAGCCCAAGGTGAGAAAAGACCAAAGAGGGGCACTGGTCAGGCCCTCTCACAGCACCCAGGCTCTGGGGATTT
This sequence comes from Echinops telfairi, assembly GCF_000313985.2. Classification (NCBI taxonomy): domain Eukaryota; kingdom Metazoa; phylum Chordata; class Mammalia; order Afrosoricida; family Tenrecidae; genus Echinops; species Echinops telfairi. The sequence goes on from NW_022111376.1 coordinate 3,056,146, forward strand.
CTTGGGCCATCGCACCTCTGCCTCCTCCCCAACCATAGCACCCATGCCCCCCACCCCCACCTCCAGAGAACCCTAGTCTCTGCCAGCCAGTGACCTAGCAGCATTGGAAGGCCCCAAAACTCCAAGAACCGCCGCCCTGGTGGGCAGATGAAGTCCCAGGCTCCACCCTTGAGGGGTAAAACCCTGGTGAGGGGGGCCCTAGATTATCTGAAAAGAAATGAGGCGGGGGGTGGGGTGGGGGCGCTTGTGGGAGCAGGAAGGGCCCAGCCTAGTGACTCAGGAAATGAGCTGTCCACCGCCCTCCACCATCTGTCCCTTTGGCAGAGCCTGGTTCCTGGGCCACCTCCGTCACGACCCTTGGCCAGCGAGCCATGGACTATACAATGTCTTGCTCCAGCCTTCTGCACCTGGGTTCAGGGCTTCGTCTCAACCGCTGTGTGAACCTGCCAGGGGAGTTTAGGGTGATGGGTTTCCCAGGGAGGTCGAGGAAAAGTGACCATAGTGGTTATTTTTAATACACATTCATTTGGGGAAGTAAAAAGCTGTGACTTTGCAAGGAAAAATGAAGAGACTGGAGCCTGGTGGAGGGAAGCACACACTGGCCCCAGTGCCCTGCTCTCTGTCTCTACACGTTGGCTCAAATGACCTTCAGACTGAGAAAGCTTCAAGCTCAAGACTCCAACGTCCAGGCAGACTTCTAGCGACACTAGGCCAGAGTGGGACTGCCCCCGTTCAGGAGCAGGCGGCCTTCTGTTTCTTCCTCAGGGCAGCTGGTGAGCGCGAGCCATTGACCTTATGGTTAGCAGCTAAGCGAGTAGCCCTCTAGGCCACCAGACCCCCATACTATACACTAGGAGAGCTAAAACCACTGGAGTGCCTAGGGACACTGCAGGGTCACCAGGAAGGGCCGACCGGCCAAGCAGCAGAATGACCCTGAAGCAAAGAACCCAACCTATTGCTGCTGAGTAGATGGTAACGCAGGACAGCCCTACAGGTCAGTGTTGTAGTGGTTATACTTTCAGCTACTCACCACAAGGTCAGCAGTTTGAAACCACCAGCCGCTCCTCAGGAGAAAGATGAGGCTTTCTACTACCCTAAGGAGTTACAGTTTCAGAAACCCACAGGGACAGTTTTACTCTGTCCTATAGGGTCCCTATGAGTCAGCATCAAGTCAATGACCGTGAGTTTGGTTTTTGGTTCTTGTATGAGTCTGAATCGTCTCATGGCCATGCAACGAGACGAGTACCTGACTGGCTCCGCATACCCTCCCCAAGACAGATTTCCTAAGAATTAAACAGAGGTCAGCACACTCCTGCCTGGGAAGGGAGGCGGGGGCCACCTGGCAGCCTCTGTAATCTTGTGAATAAAGTTTTATTGGAACACAACCACTCCCGTTCATGCTGAATAATCAGGAGAGGGACTGGGTGACCTGGCCTTTCACAGAAAAAGATCACCGGCTCCTGGATTCAAGATTAAAGCTCTTTAAAATGTTGCTGCCCACACAGAAAAAAACCCAGAAGTGAATAGTTTTCAAATTTCTGTAGGACATTTTGTTAGCCTAGAAAGAATTAAAAAAAAATAATCACACATGCACACACACACAGAGCTGAACTAGAAAACGTTTAAATGCTCAACCTTGCCAGTAACTAACGAAATAGAATTGCAAGCCAGCTCACATTCATCTGCAGAATTCAAAGAGTCTGCTTGAGTGGAAGGCCTTCAGACGGCGGGGCACGGGTGGAAGGTGGGGGACAGGGTGCTGGAAAGCACCTTTGGGCAACACCTAGGGCAGGGTCTGTCTTGGGTTCAGAGCAGCCTACTGTACCCAGACCTCCTCCCAGCCTCCTGTACACATCCGCCAAAAATAGCCGAATCATTAAGTGAATTACACTCTCTGGAGAGAATATTAGTCAGCCATTAAAAATTATAATTACCGCACCGAGCTGGGGCTGATCAAATAGCTGTGGAGTGAGTGAATGAATGAATCAATGAGCCCCGCCGGGTTGGTTCTTCTTCGCCTAGTTCGAATTTGGTTTTTGCCAGAAGCAAAACTTAGTGCTTTCACGAGCTTAAGAAAACGAAACCCTATCTATCTTGAAGAGCAAAAAACCCCATTTAGGACGAGATTACATTAATAAAGAAAATGCTTATGTTCAGTAAAAAAAGAAAAAAAGATGACACGCTTGTGCGCACGGCATAATTACAGTAATGTGAAAATAAACAGCCTGGGCAGAGAAAAGGGTGTGGAACCTGATCCAATAAAACAGGCACAGTGCTTTGCAGGTGGGGGGGGGGCGGGGGGCAGGGGGCGGGCGGGGTCTGGCCTCATTTGCTTCCTTGCATTCTGGGATCTTCCATGGAGGATATGCGCTGGAAAAGCAAGCTTTTAAGTGGGAAGAAATCAGCGTGCATTGAAAAAAAACAACAGCAGCAGCCTGGCCCATCTGTGCCGAGCCGAGCCGCCGAGGCCCTGCCGCCGCCCTCCGCACACCGACTTCTCCAGCCTCAGCCACGCAGCCCCCAGCCCAGCCGGCTCAGCAGATGCCTCATGCACTCGCGAGCGGCTTCCTCCGCGGCCAGGCCTGAGCGGGGCCTCGGGATTTGCCGAGCCCACGCAGAGCTGCGGGCATCTGGCAGGGGCCTGATCCCGGATTTGCCTAAAGTCGGGCCTGCCGGGGCCGCCAGCATCAGCGTGAGGCCAGGCCCCATGGGAATCTCAGGTGGCTGCCCCTGCCCCAGGGGCCGCTCCTTGTAGCCAGGTGATGGCCCCCCTCACTGGCCACCTGGCCAAGGTCCGCTGTCAGTCCAGGTGGATGGAGCAGAGCCGGGCACCCACACTTGCAACAGCAGAGCAAGGATGCCCAAGGAGGTGAGGCCCAGTTGCAGTCCCCTCTTCTGTCGCTGCAGATTCCCCATGGAGGAGCCAGTTGACCAGTGCCCTCCCATTCGTGCGTGGCCCTTGCAACTTTGGAGCCAGTCCATGTTGGGAAAGAGGGTCTTTGTGGATGGAATTAGTTAAGACGAGCCCATTAATAATGAAGTGGGGTTGGGCCCTTGTCCCTATGAGAAGGCCATGTAAAGACATGGAGACACCCCAAGGAGGCAACCAAGTGACCACAGAGAGAAGCCCGGCAAGATGCACCCACAAGCCAAGGCACGCGGCAGGTTCAGCAGAAGTGGGAGGAAGCTGAGGGAGGATTTGCCTCGGGAGCTTTGGGAGGGAGTGGGTCACCCGCCACCCCACTGGACTCAGTGCTCTAGCCGCCAGACTGAGAAAGATCACGCTGCCCCCCTGCTGCCCGCAGTGTGCGCTCCTCTGTTCTGGCCACCCCTGGAAACAAGTAGAGTAAGTGTTTGTCAAGGCAGGGACAGCACTGGTTTTGTCCCTCCGGGTGTCCCCAGAGCCACACCAATGGCTTGGCGCAGTGACTGGAAGTAGCAGCAGTCCCAAACCTACCATGCGACACAACCATCTGAGCCCAGCCGGCTGCTTTCCACCCCAGTGTCCAGAGCTAGATCAGAGTCTGGCAAAAAGGTGCTTTCAACCATGGCTGCTCCCATTGCCACCAAACCAGGCCCGCCAGCCTCTACAGGGCCATCAAGTGCCTGGGAGTTCTTGCCTGGATTCTAGGTATTTCTCTGAGGAAGGCTTAGGCTGGCCCAGAGCTGGCCTTCATGCCACCGGGGAGTAGACACGGACAAAAGTACCCACTTGGCCAAACTCTGAGACCTGGGCCAAGTCTGGCTTAGCTGCCCCATCCTCGTCCTGCAGCTTGGACTCACCCCCGCCCCTGCTACTAGGGGAGTGTGTCCCTACATTGAAGAACGCTGTCATCTCAGCCTGTGCTGTGTGGGCTCAACCCTCCAGGCGGCACTCCCAGGCCGACTTCCAGTACCTCCTACCCACCAGAAGGTGCGCCGGTGGGGGCTCTGGGGATGGGAGGAGAAGGAACAGAAGAGCAGGCTTCGGAATCAGTGGCCTTCTGGGAAATGGGAGGGGGGAGCATCTGCATGTTCCAAGGCCCTGCCTGCCTTCTGCCTGAGGACCCTGGGCAGGAGGACACTGAAGCTCGCCTGCCAAAGAACCTGGCACCTGGGCCTACCTCAGAGGTGGCTCTGGCAAGGCTGGAAGTGCCCTCAGCAACAAGCTTGGACAGGTGGACCCAGCGTCCTGCTCAGTGCCCTGGGAGCCCGCAGGATCCTGACTCTACCACTTCTCTGCTGGGTGACCTTGGGCAAGTTACCAAGCTCTCTGGGCCTCGGCCTTCTCATCTGCGGAATGGGGAGAGTAGCAGCACTTGCTTGCTTTGAATATTCCTTCAATGAAACTAGGCAGCTTTTGGGAAACATGTGAACCCTGGGACACCCAAGGCAATGCTATTATTGTCACTATTGTCATTCCGGACAATACCCACACGTTTGGTCGGTGCTTGCTGATAGTTCTGCTGCCCGCTTCCCCTCCGTGCCTCCAGCCCTGGAGCGCCAGGGATTCCGTCGGAACACCGGCACCAGCCAGACCTGTATTTGCTTTGGTTTGATGCCCAGAGCCCCCCAAGGCCCCAAGCCACCATGGGCTGTGCACACAGTCAGCAAACTCCATTCATTCTGCAACTGATGACATGGGCATTAAATTAGTGGCTTCTGTCCCCATCAGAGGTGACCATGGAGAATCCTAGGTGCACCCCAATTCCAGTACCTCTCCCTAGAGTTCTTAGCCTTGGAGGGTCCTTCCCAAAGGAATACTCCCACCCAGTCCCATTGGCCTGAATGGCCCTGCCCCTGAGCCCAGGACCACTAGGCGCAGCAGGCCAAAGCTGGCAGTGCCCTTGGCCTTCCTTGTCTGCAGTCTGAGGCTGGGACAACCACGGCACCCCAACATCGCCACTGTCTGGCCAGTGAGGACAAAAGCGTCTCGATCCATAGCTCAGTGGCTTCTCTGAGGGCTGGCATGGGCAGTGGGATCACAGGGCCACCCTGTCCCAGTTGCATCTTGGTCATGTGACCTTGCCAGGTGCACATCCCTGGACCTTGGCTTCCTGTCTGTTAAGAGGGGGTGCATGGAAATGGAGGGGGACAGGATCAGGCCTAGGGCAGAGCTCTCTGCCTCCACCCATGTAGGTCAGGTCAGCCCTTCCCCTCTCTGGGCCTCAGTGTGTTGTCTGTAAAGTGGGGACAAAAATTCAGGGCTGTCCTTCTCTGGTAATGGTGCAGAGTCAGTGAGGTCAAGGTCGGCCACTGGCCACCCGGAACCCCCAGGCCTGGGCTGGGCCTGCTCCAGCCAGAGAGGGGCACCTTCCAGGCAGGGGCCAGGGGGCCTCAGGTCAGAGCCAGCTAGGGCCAGGCTAGGGCGCCAGGCCAGCCCTGCAGCAGTCACAGCCCAGCCTGGCCCAATGCTCGCCAAGTGTTCACCAAGGTCCCCCCAGTTCGGCTGGACCCTGACCCCCCTCCCCAGTGCTGGGCTTCCCTGCTGAGCTCTGCAGTGGCTAGCAGAAGGGAGGCCATGTCCTCGATAGCGCGCAAGTGTTCAGGGCGAGACCCAGGCTCCTCCAAGACCCCCCCGTGGGAATAGGCCACCTCACAATTTGGGATGCCCCAAGTGGAGCTTGTTCCCAGCAAGAAAACGGAAGCCCCTCGGAGGAAGCTCCTCGTCCAAGGTCACCCAGGTGAGGAGGGGGAGGACCGCCGCTTGTGGAGGGATGGAAGAGGAGTTATCCAAGTGTGACCAGGTCCCGGTTGTTGGCACCGACCATGCTGGCGGCGGGGGTCGCTGAATCAGGGCGTGGGCGTGTGGGGCCAGTGTGGGAACCTGTGACTGTGGCTCCGACCGCGCGGCGGGGAGGATGACACAGTGGGAGGGCGCGGGGGGAGGGGTGCTGCGAGCCTCGGGAAGGTGCGTGCGCGCGGCCGGCTGCGGCCCAGGCCCGGCG
>NW_022111376.1:3062806-3086518 GCF_000313985.2 Echinops telfairi
CTCACGCGGGGGCGGGGAGCGCGCCCTTTTCTTTCCCAGCACGCGTGGGGGCGTCCCGCCCTGCCTGCGCTGGCACTGCCCCTGGAGAGTACCGGCTAAGTGAGGGTGCTCTTCTGCAAACTGGGGACCCTGGTCCCAGGAGCCCCGCCTTCTGTGTGGGCCTCCCCATCAGTGCACTGGGGTGTGGAGCTGGGTGGCCCTTGGGGACAGTGATAGCCCAGGGCACGTAGAGACACAGCACACAGGGACACAGTGGAGAAAGACTTCACACACCAACCCACCTATGGAGACCCCGTCATGCCTTCAGACAGGGAGCTGGGTGCGCCAACGTGTACTGGGAGGACCAAAACTGGGAAGAGCAAGGGGTACAAAGAGCTGGCCAGTCCCTGCAGAGCCTTCCAGGCAGAAGGAAAGCTAGTAGATGCACTTGGGGTGGGTGCCACCAGATAACGTGGGCTCAAAGAAGGTCTCTTTGAGGGACACTGGCGAGGTCAGGTGGCCCAGAGAGTTGGGACCAAGCTCACACGTGCTCACACGACTCTCCCCACCAATTGCACCCCCCCCCCACTGCTCACACGTGACAAGCACACTCACACGCACTTACATGATCCCTACCACCCACTCAGTTCTTCACACAGTTACATATGCCTCTACTCAGAGCACTCACACACCAGGCACACACACATTCCCACACATGCTCACATTGACAGGTTCATGCACACACGTGCACAGTCATTCACACGCACCCTCCCCACACACCGTTATCTACATACAACCATACCCCATCCTACTCATGCACAGAATCACAGCACACACTGCAGCACAGCCGAGCACGCCCACACAGCCACACACTTGCAAACACACTCCCCTTCGGCTCCCCAACCCTCTGTGGCAGCTGTTCCTGTGTGTGTGTGTGTGTGTGTGTGTGTGTGTGTGTGTGTTCCCCCATTGGCTGGGAGCTGGGCTTCAGCCTCTGTGTTCTACACAGCCCCCCCCTCCCTGGGCTGCACAATGGGTAGGCTGGCCGGCTGTTTTCTAGAGGAAGCAGCAGCCCCCACTCCCTGTGGCAATCCACTGTCCAGAAGAAAACCCCGAGAAGGCCATGCAGACCTAACCCCAGGTGGGAACAGTGATGCTCAGAGCATCGTGGACACCTACACACAAAGCTGGGACACCAGCCCTGCCCACCATGGTACCCTGCGAAGGAATAGGACCATGCAACAGGGTGGGGGCGCACCTTCTAGGAGCTGCTGCCTTCTCCCCCCACCCCCCATCTTCCACAGGGTGACCAGTATCTGAGCACTGGAAGAGGGAGGAGAGTGGGCCAGGCCAAGTCCTCTGATATTGATGACAGGAGGACAGGACAGGACAGGCACCTAGGGAAGCGCCCATGGAGAAGCAAGGGGCCCTGGGTGAAGGGAGCAGCACTGATAGGCCTGGGGAGAAGGGTAGGGCCATCCTGAGGGGGTGTCCCTACCCTCTCTCAGGCTCAAGGGACAGATTCATGACAGCTGCGGTCCCTCTCCCCGTGCTTGGCAGCGCGCCCCCTGCAGGAGTCACCCCAACCACAAGTGGGAAGGAGCAGGTGGGAGGGTGAACACTTTTTACCTGGACTCTTCAGTTTCAGGTTGGCCAGCTGAGAGGTGCTTGGGGGTGGGGGTGGGGTGGGCGTGGGGTGTCAGAATAGAGCCACAATCTTTCAGGCCACCGTGAAAATCCCCAGCCTCTAGCAAATGGTGATCCCCAAAGAGCTGGCTCCTTTTAGGTCCAAGTCCCTGAATCACTGGCTTGGATCCTGGGGTTGAAGAGACGGCATCTGGTGCCCTTGTCCACTGATCAGCCCCTTTTAGGGTCTCCATCTGTAAGGGGTAGGTATGAAGACTTGCTAGAAAGTTCTTTCTTACACCAGGCCCTGTCTTTCGCACTGGATTTCCAGATTAGTCTTGAGGGCCACCCTTCTCCTTCCTCAACCCCCTTCTCACCTCATCCTCCACCTTTGGGGGCCACTACCCCTCACTCCTCATCACCAGTGGCCCCCCTTTCTATGACCTTCCACTTGGACCCACTGCTGCCCCTCCTCCCTGGGTCTCCGTCACCAGAGCCTTCACCTTTGGCTTCTTGGTCACAGTCTGGGGTGGGGGGTGGAGGACAGTGTGCAGCAGCCCATCCCAGGCTAAAAGATCATTCCCCAAGGAGATGTTGATTCCTAAGCCTATTTGGCGAAAGGGGCTCTGCGTGCGGAAGGATCAGGTAGAATCTTGGCTTCCTCAGGCCCCCAATTCAATGACCCATGTCAGGACGGAACAGAGATGGCAAGGAGGGGCCCACAAGTCAGCGTTTTCTCCTACCACCGGGGCTCTGAAAAGAGCCACCCGCTGGCCCCTGGCAGTGGGCCACTGGTCCCTGGCGCCTTAAGCCACCTGTATGTGGGTCTTCGTTCCAGCTGCCTCATGGAGGCCACTGCTGCACATGCCCTTCAGCCCAGGGCTGCCTCTCAGGAGCTCAGGAGCTGCTCTGGGGCAGCTATCTAGGGGGAAAGGCCCCACTTCCAGGACCCTCTCACTTCGCTGGCCACCATCACCCTAGCCAGGCCTCTCGCCATAGTGGCCTGTCCCATGTGTCCCCAGTGGAACACATAGCTTTCTTCGGCCTCCTGTTCTCCTGAGACAAGCAGCAGCCTCCATGTTCCTTCAGGGCCCTCTGAGGGTGCAACTTCTCCCACAGGTCCCTGCCCTGCCCTGTCCACCCCTGTGGCCTGCAGAGGCCTGGCCAGCTGCCCACCAACAAGCCTTAACTTGTTTAAGTCCTAGCAGTGGCTTCAGCTTAGGCTCCAGCTGGGTCCCCACGCTAGCCCCGTGCTCCAACCGTCCTCCTCAAGCAAGCAGTCCCGTGAGCTGCCCTGTCTCCCTGCAAGCCCTGCACCTACGTCTGTCCACTGCCTCCCACCAGCTTCCCTGCGGGTGCTTACTCCCTACAAGCATGTGGGTAGCTGGGCAGCATTCCCCATTGCCCCTGCCCTCCTGCAGGGGCCCATCTAAAAATCTCCATCCTAATGGCCACTCCTTTCATCTGCTTTAGAATCCTGTCTGACCCCAAGCCCAGGGCTATAGTCTGTCCTCTGACCCCATTTTGTCTGTTCCTCATGGTGTAGTGGCTTACTCATTGAGCTGCTAGCTGCCAGGTTGGCAGTTCAAAACCACCAGCTGCTCCACAGGAGAAAGATGAGGCTGCATGCTCCCGTAAAGATTGATAGCCCCGGAAGCCCACAGAAGCAGTTCTGCCCTGTCCTCTAGGGTCATTAAGAGATGGGATCAACTCAATGGCAGTGAGTTTGACTTTTGCTGTTGCTGTTGTTGCTCCTTCCCCCATGCCTCCTTGTCATGGATCAACAGTGTCCCCAAAGTGATACCTGGACACCCTCACCCTGCAGATATTGTTACCTTGAGCCCTGATCCCAGCTGAGAGGGAGCCTTATACAAAATGAAGAGCTACCAGAACCGGGGAGAGGCCAGGCCCCCTCCTCTGCCAATGCACTAGATTCAAACTCTGGGCCCAGAACAATCTGTTTTGATAAGTCCTCCAGCCACCTTCCGAGTGGACTGGCTGGTGCACTCAGGGTACCTGGGCTCCAAAGGTGCCCCATTCACCTTCCCGGTGGCTCCGTGTGCTTGTTAGGCTTGGAAGAGTGCGCCCTCCCAAGGCGGAGCCACTCCCTTCTGTGCAGGTTGACTTAGGCAAGTGTGTGTGTGTGTGTGTGTGTGTGTGTGTGTGTGCAAGAGGGAGTGTCTTCTCTGGCTCTTGAAGCCCTCTGCTCTTCCCACCATTATAACACGTGCCCCACTAATTGCTGCTGCTCTCCTGGAGTCCCTGGGTCCAGAGCTTGGTGAAGGTTCCAGACGTGGAAGAATGGATAAAAGAGAAGGGGGGCAAGAAGGGAGAGTGATTGCTGGGGCCCTGGCTGTCCCTCCTAGGTCCCAGGCCAGGCTGCCCCTTCCTTCAGGCCAGCTGGGGACTAGCCCAGGGCCCCGACTGCTGGCTCCCAGCCAATGCCCTTGCCCTGGGCCTGCCAGCCGGGAAGCACTCGGCCCAGAATAGTGCAAGGAGGCCGCCAGTGATATTCTATAGCTGGGCTGCTTCGTCGGGTAGCACCGCCCAGCCCAAAAAGGAGAACCCAGGCGCTGGTGCGGTGGCCAGCCAGGAAGGAGGACACTAGGGACATGTCGGCCCTTCCTTCTGGGCTGCAGGCTTGGGCTTTGCATCCCTGTGGCCGGCCCGGCTCTGAGGACTGTCATTCTGCCCCATGCTCGCTCTTTATGCAGCACAGTGTGGCCCTTCAACCCTAAGCCCTAACCCTGAGTGCATATCCCAGGGGGATGTATCTACCCAGGAGGGTCTAGTATGGGGTTCTGCTAGCAGCATTCCACTCTGGGAGGGCAGATGTCCCCTCAGTCCAGTCCACCTCTGGAGCCCAGGCTAATGGAATCACTCAGAAGGGAGGAAGAGGAGGCCCTGGTCCAAGGGCTCAGGACCAGTCATTGTGCCTCTTGCCCTGGGGTGAGGGGCAGGAGAGGGGAAGGCGAGGACTCCAAATGGGCTCAGTCCACAGTCCCCCGAGAGCAGTGCCACACACAGTCATATTGCACAGTGTTTCTTTAATGGAAAGATAGCCATCTCCCTCAGAGGCAGCTCAGCCTCATGCTGAATGCTTGTCCCCACCCCCACAAGGGCCAGGGGGAGAAGGGACAGGCAGGGGAGAAGTGACAGTGGGCGATGGGCATCGGGAAGCCCAGCCTGATCTCCTGCAGCCTCTTCAATGGGGCTGTCTGGGCCAGGCCTGGCCAGGGCCTGTAGGGGAAGCAGCTGCCCACCAGGCCTGCCTGGGCGGGACCGTGTCTGAGGCCTGGCCAAGAAAGGGTGGGAGAGACAGAGGGACTAGACAGAACGACAGAGTTCATTGAGGTGTGTGTAGGGGTGGGGTAGGGGGGATGTCACAGGGTCCGAGGAGAACAAGGAGAGAGAGAGAGAGAGAGAGAGAGAGAGAGAGAGAGAGAGAGAGAGAGAGAGAGAGAGAGAGAGAGAGAGCTATTATCCCCCCCCCCAAAAAAAAAAAACCCAAGACCTGCAGGCACTCTGCTGTGGCTGAGCCTGCACACAAGCCTACATGGGAAAGCTGCCCAGACTCCTGTGTGTGGCCTTGGGGCAGGTGGGGACAGGTGGGTGGAGGCAGCTCCTAGGCCAGGGTCATGGGATGGAGTGGCTGGCAGGGGTGCCCTTGTGTTGCTCCTTAGGATGGCCAGAGGGGGTGGGGTGAGCATCCAGGGTGGGTGTCTGCCAAGTTCCTGGAAGCTCCCCCCAACTCCTACTTCTTGTAGTTGCCGAACTGGATAGCCAGGCGGTCGGTGACGCAGCGGAAGGTGGCAGGCTGTACCTCCCAGTAGGGCACAGGGTTGTTGAAGAGGCTGATCCCGTTGTAGTAGGCCCGCTTGACCCCGAAGCCCACGGGGCAGAAGTCATTGACGCCCACCTTGGTGATGTTGTTGGAATGCAGGTAGACCACCTGGGGGACAGAGGGCACGGCCAAGGCTGGCTGGAAGGGGTCCAGTCTCCCAGATTCTCCTTCTACCCCGTGAGGCCCTCTGGGCTGCCCTCTTGTCCCTCTGACAGCTGGTACATGGCTATACCTTCTAAATAGTCGCCTTTTCCTCCCAGCTGGCCTTCAGGGACTAGCTTAGCAATCCTCCTCTAGGGGAGGGATCAAGGGACCAAGGGGAGGCACCAGAGGGCCTGTAAGCGCCTAACAGGGCTCAGGCTGCCGCAGCGCCCTCTGGAGGCGGACAGGATATTGGCCACTAGAGGGCGACCTTGGCCCAACAGGACCCAGTGCAGCCCTGGCAGGACCAGGTATGATGGGGAGTTCCAGGGTAACACACTGGGCTTCTCTGAATCCGGCTGAGGAAGAAAGGGAGGCTCAGAGCAGGGCTGGCCAAGGAAACAACCTATGGCCAGGCACTATGCTTGCTAGTCTTTCAAAACCTTTGGTTAGCTCTCTGGAATTGGTGCTCCTGCTCCTGTCCAGGAGCAAACTGGCCCCTTGTGTGGAGGGGGGTGGAGTGGTGGTGCAGGGAGGGTCAGCTCTGGGTGGGGCCTCACTTGGAGCAGTTTGAGGTCCGGAAGGCCGGGGGGTACCCGGGACAGCTTGTTGTTGTCCAAGTGCAGCTCCCGCAATGTGGGCAGAAAGCTCAGGCTGCCGTTCTCCAGCATGCGGATCTGGTTGTGGCCCAGGCCCAGCCTGTGAGCGGGGCGGACAGGGGCTGTGAGAGGGGCGGGCGATGGGACAGGCTGGGTAGCCACAGGCTGGGGGCCCGCTTCCCCGCCCCGGACCTGTACAGCTTGGAGTAGCGGAGCAGGTCTTCCAGCTCAATGGCCTGAATCTTGTTGTGGTCCAGGTGGAGTTCATTCAGAGTCTCGGGGAGGTCTGCAGAGACAGGGGTCACTCAGCTGACTTGGAGGCAGGGGGACAGAGGTCTGTCCACTCCGCCAGATGGCTAGAGGCCCCACTCAGAGGCCAGACTTCGCAGAGGAAGGCCACCTCCTACCTTTGGGGACCCCGGTGAGCTTAGCCTCGGAGATGCGCAGGTAGTTGAGCTTCAGACCGTCGAAGGCTCCAGGTTCAAAGCCACTGTTCTCCAGGGGGTTCCCGCCCATCTCTATGGAAAGGAAACCGCAGCAGGACACTGTCTCAGCCTGTTCCCCTCAGAGCCCAGGTATGCCCAGCCAGCCCCCTTGGCCACACCCACCCTCACCCTGCCTCAGGTCACTGTCCCCAGGGAGTGGGCGCAAAAGTCAGTGATCGCCCTCCTGCTGAGGCTCTGGGAAAACCTGCCTTGGGGGAATATTCCAGAAGGCCAGCTTTCCCCAAGTCCCTCCCTGCGAGGCCCCAGGGCTGGGCCACACTCACCGATGCAGTTCATGTAGCGCAGTCCACGGAACACACCCTTGGGCACCTTGCGGATGCGGTTGTCATGGATGCGGAGCTCCACCAGAGAGCGTGGCAGGCTGGGGGGTATCTCCACCAGGTGGTTCTTGGAGATGTAGAGCTTCTGCAGCTTCTGCAGGGGGCTGAAGGCCTTCTCGTGGATCTTGGCGATCTGGTTGTTCACCAAGACCAGAGCCTGCAGCAGAGCCATGGCAGGCAGTGTCAGGACACGGTGAGGGCGCCAGGGCCTGGAGCCTCAGCCACTCCTCCCTGCTAACCTGAGCCAGCTACGAGGGAAACTAACTAGCTGTCTGGTTCCCCCCCCCACCCCCCCACCCCCTGCCTCAGGCCCAGCACTGCCATCTAACCCGGCGGCCTCGGACCATGCACGTGGATGGGCCACCATGAAGCCAGTACTTCCCATGACAACATTGCAGGTAAGTGGAGTGGCTTATGGTCCCCTTACATAGAGGTGCTGGAGGCCCTTGAAGTCATCCTTGCGGAGCTCGGTGATGTCATTGTTTTGCAGGTCCAGCAGGGTCGTGTCAGGTGAGATGTCCTTAGGCACAGCCTTCAGACCTGGGGGCCGGCGCCACCAGAGCCAGGGTGAGCCACCCCTAGCCGGTCCCGGAGAAGCCAGGACCCTGGGCACAGGGCTGCTGCCCAGCCTGACTCCCACTCCCGCCCATTCACCCCCGGTGATCACAGAGGTGCACAGGGACCAAGGGACTAAAGGGAAGAAGCCTCATCCCTGACCCACCCTTGGCCTGACACTGACCCAAGTCGGAGCACTGAACCACTCGAAGGTGGCAGTGGCAGCCAAAAGGACACAAGGCACTGAAGGTTGGGGTGATGGAGTCCAGGTCCGGGGCCCCCGAGGTCGAGCCGGCGCCTGAGGCCTCCTCGTCATTCATGAGGACCAGGCTGTCATCCAGTGTGAAGTCCCAGAAGCCCTTTTGCTCAAAGGGCAGGGCGTGGCTCAGGGCCAGCAGAGCCGAGAGAAGCCACAGGGGCTGCATGGTCGACGTGCCTGGGGCGGAAGGCCGTGGGGTGTCAGAACTGGATGGTCCCTGGTCCCTCACTTCCCCTCCAGCCAGCCCCCACCAGGAACAGATAGACCCCAGAACCAAAGTCGAGGTGGGAGCAGAGGGAGGAAGTAAAAGGAAGCCAGAGGCAAGAGGGATCCTGCCTTGGAGGGTGACTGGCGGGGTGGGGGTGGGGCATAATGAGAGTCCCCTGTTTCCATTTTGCTAAGGAGTTCAGGAGGAAATGGCATGGATCCCAAAACGAGGCTGCCCTCCACCCCCCCACCCCCACCCCCACTGCCAAGGGCCTAGGTTTCCTTCTCCCCCTCGGGCGGGCATGCCCCTTTGGACCCACAACCCCTCAAAAGACCTCCCAACTGAAAGGAGTGGGCTGTTGCCAGGTTGGCAGGCAGGACCAGGCTAGCCTGGAGGCCCCCAGGCTGAGGCTGGGGTTGGGGGTGGGGGTGGAGGGGAAGCTTCCTCACCCTCGGTTCCCCTGCCAGAGGCTAGGCCACACAGTATGGTTAGAAGGGGCGGGCACAGAGCACACACCAGGGCTAGGTCAAGGGGCAGTTCTAGGAAGTTTTGGGTTTCACCGAGCCGTGTGGTCCTCATCTGTGAACTGGGCATGTGCGTGTCTGCCTGCAGACTGAGGGGGTCCCTGCTCAGCCTGATTGCTGGCTGCTAGGGTATCAGTAGGGCTGGGAGAAGCTTCCAAAGAGCTTGGCCCTACCTGCTCCTTCCCTGAGCAGTCCTAGTGGATGGGGCTGTGGCTGGTGGTGTCCCTAGCAGGACACCGTCTACACACTTTTGGAGAGCCTCAGCGGCCCACAGCCTAAGCTGGAACTCCCTGCCTGCAATTACGGTTCAGGGAGGCTGCCTACCAGCCCCAGGCAGCACAGCAAAGTGGGGGTCAACCATGGGTAGCGGGCAGCTGGAAGGGGGCCCTGCCTACCTGCTTAGCCGCTGGCTGGACATGCAGAGATGGGAGATGGATATGAGGCGGGAGAGCCAGAGGGAACCGGAGAGGGAGGAGACTGCTCCCACCCACCCCCAACCCCCCAGCCCCTGCCAAAGACGCTACCTCACAGGGGAAATGAGTCAGGCCTTAGAATGTGGGGGTGGGGTGGGTTGTCGGCTGAAGCCCAGAGCAGGCTGTGCGCCTAGGCAGCCTCCCGAACCTGAGCGGGTGTAGACAGGCCCATACTGGACCTGGAGCTCTCCTCATTGAAGCCAAGAGCCCACCGGCTGACTCCTAACTCTCAGGGGGTGGGGGGGTGACCCTGACAAAGGGACGTTCTACGTTCCATCTGTGGTTCCTTTGGATGGGAGAGCTGGGGTGGCAGGTGGGAGTGAGGGGCTGGGGCCACAAAGACAGAGCTCCTCAGGCGCTCCTGAGTGTCCGGCTCCGCCAGCATGGCGGAGAGTCCCACCCTGCCCTCCCTGGGCACACTCTGGGCCTGGTCCCTGGGCCTCGACATGGAGGCCCTCCTGGGGCTCCCCGTTCACGCTCCTCCCAGACACACATCTCACACACTGAGGCCGCCAGCAGCCAGGGGCCCTCCTCAAAGGAGGGGCGACCACAGGTGTGAGGGGGGCCAGGCCAGGCTTCTGGGAACCTTTGGACGCCAAGCAGACAGGGCCCTCCTTGTCTGAGCAGCGCCCTGTGGGCTTTCTCCAGCGGGGCTGCCAGCCATTCAGGCCCCGCCAAGGGCAACCAGCCCACTGCAGAGGGGCAGCCTGCCGCTATTAAGTTGAAAAAGCTGGACAGGCAGGGGCCACCCGACCTGAACTCTGACACGTGTGCCATCTTCAGCCACCAGAGTCTCCAGGCAGCTGTCACCCCAGGCCAGAGCAGTGCGTACTGTCAGTGGGAAGTGACTGGGTGGAGCGGGAGGGAGTGGACCCTGTCCATTCTGCATAGTTGGACCACAATGATGGCGGCTGCATTCCCGGGGGCTCTGCAATGCTGGGAGTAGTTGGGGGACACAGAATAGCTGGTTCCTCCCCTCACTCCACAGGGTGGACTGGGATGTGGGTGGTGGCTGCCGAGGCTGCTGGCACAGGGGAGGTGGGAGGTGACCGGAGTGCCAGGCGAGACTATGTTATCCCCACTGTGTTTCGAAGTTTCCAGAGTGCTAGCAGATGTCTGGGTCTTTGGGGGCTCCTGGTCCCTCCACACCAGGCTCTGGGTTGTGAGTTTGACTTCCCTCCTCCTCCCACTTAGTAGGTAAACCTGAGCTCCCTGAAGTTTCCAACAAGACACTTCCCAGGGACATCAGAAAAAGGAAGCACTGTTATTCCCAATGGGTGGTAGTAAACTGAGGCTCAAGGAATTTCTTCCACACAGCAAGGAAATGGTTGAAGTAGGGTTTTGCTGCCAGTCTGTCCAGCTGCCTGTATGTCAGACCCCTCCTTTCTGTTATGGCTCTGAGGACCAGGGTGGCACTGCCGAGTGGGTCAGGCAGCCAGGCCACACGGGGGAGACATTCCCAGAGCCCAGGGCCAGTTGGCTTCACTGGCTCACTCTCACTCCTTGAAGGTCCAGCAGCTGGTGGGGGAGGGCAGGGGTGAGTTCAGCAACCCCAGAATTAGTTGACTCTGGGCTTAGCTCCACATCCAGGCTGTGGGGTCTGGAAACTTCCTGGCTGTTGGCTGGGGAGCCCTGGGTTCTGAAGGGGAGATATGAGTCACCCTAGGGGGGGAGAGGGGGCGAGTTGTTCTGTCATTGGGCTGGGGTGGATCCATGCCCATGTCCTGCCAATGGGTGGCCATGCCAGCTTGCCTCTTTGCTGGAGGCTGTGGGAGAGCTGCGGCTTACGGGCAGTACCCTCTGTGGGCACCCCTGCCTGGGAGCCTGGGGTTTTACACGGAGTGGAGGCCCCTGGGTGGGGTGTAGGCTCCAGGTGGCCAAGGGGTCCACAAGCCAAGGACCAGGTTTCGATCTGCTCGCTTAGAAAGAGGGACCAAAGCACAGGTCCTATCTTGGCCCCTTGGGGAGAGGAGGGGAAGAGAGCAGTGGTTTAGACCTGCCCCAAGGGACTCCAGGACACAGGCGCCGGCAGCCTGTGGGAGGGCCATCCCTGGTCTCTCAGGCCATGCCAGAGTGGGAGAGGAGGGGGTGTCTGAAGGGGCACTGACTGCCCCAGGCCCCAGACAGCATCAGAGCTCAGGGTACTGGGGTCTTCCCCCACCCTGGGGGCAGGGGGGGGGGGGGAGTGAGCCACCACACTCATCACCTCAGACTCTCCATGTGTGCAGAGATCCTGGAACCAACTCAGGCTCCCTGGAGCTGGGTGACATATCTACCCCAGGTGAGGTCCACAACCCCGACAGAGACAACAGGAGCCCAGAGTCCAAGGAGGCCCCGGCTGGGCAGAGGCCAAGCTCTCCCCGGTTCTGGGGGTCTTCTTGCCCACCGGGGACACAAGCAGGAGGGAGAGAGGCTTGGGTGCCTCTGCAGGTCCAGGGCTAAGTGACCACAGAGGGGCTTGGGAGGGTGGGAGTGGAGGAGCCGGGCCCCAGGCGACATGCTTTGGCCCCCTGCCCATGGAGCTTCTCCACAGGGCAGGGCCAGTAGGAAGTTTGAGAGAGGGGAAAGACCTCCTGGAAGGTTCTGTGTGCAAACTGTCCCTGTGAGCGACCATACAACGTTACAAAAGAAAGAAAATTCTCTTCCTCCTGATTTCTTAGCTCATGCTCCTTTAAGGCCTTGGTGACTGGGGGTGGGATTGGGGGGAGTTTGTCTGACTTCCCCCCTTCTATACATCTGCCAGTCTTGGACTTGGCACTGTGCCCATGGGAGCCCTCTCTGTCCCCTGGCTTGGAACCCACTCCTGATGCCCCCTGGGAGCCATCTGGAGCAGGTGACACAAACCCCACCTCCTGAGGGGGATGCCCTATGCCAGCAACAGTCACTAGATTGGTAGAGTACCAAGGCAGGAGCCCCTCTGCCCTGATGGCAAAAGAGTCGTCTCTGCCACCCGGGGGCTCCTGGGCTCCACACCATGGTGGCTGTGCATGGAACAGCGTCAGCCCTGTGGCTGGAGCTGGCAATTGGAACGCAGGCAGTTTGAAGCCACGGTGTGTGGTCAACAGCCAGGGTTGTCCACCAGGAGCCCTGGGTCTTGGTCCCAGCGCTGTCCCCGACTGGCTATGGCCCCAAGGGTCCAGGTACTGGGGCTAGGGAAAGGAAATTGGGGCCACAACCTTCACCCCAGAAAGTACCTGAGCTGCCGCCCATCCCCAAATGTGCCCATCCTGGCAGGAAGGGGTCCCGGTTTAGGAGTAGCCTGTGGTCTCATTGGCCCAGAGCCCTGGGGTCACACCTCACCCAGGACCAGGGGGGAGCAAGAATGCCAGGGAAGTGACTCTGGGAGACAGTGGGGACCAGGAGGAGGGGGCAAAGAGCAACAGGAACCCAGTGAGCAGGGAGTGGAGAATAGGACCCTCTGGTGGTGGAGGATTGGGGGGGGGGGAAGGGGATGCTACAGGGTGGGACTCGGCTGCTTATTGACTCGCGAAATGTCTGCGTGGGGTGGGGGTCAGGGGACGGCAATCCCAGGGCCAGGGCATCTCAGTCCTGCCTCAGAAGCGTCAAGGGTGAGGCAGCATGGGGACAGTGCAGGGCTGGCTCAGGCTGGATCCCTACCTGTGGAAGAGGCTGGGGTGTTGGGTGTCCGAGAGTCAGTCTGTCTAGCTGGCTGTGTGAGCTTAGCTGCTGACTCCTGGGCAGTTGGCGGAGAGAGAGGGAGGCAGAGACTGTGGGCTGGAGGCTAAAGGCTGGGCGGGGCGGGCAGGCGGGTGGGCAGGCCAGCAGTGGGACGGGACAGGGGAGGGGGCGGAGAGCGAGAGAGGAGGGAGGGGGCTGGTGGAGCTGGTGGGCGGGAGGAGGGAGGGAGGGGGCAGACTTCTCAGCCCCCTGGCAGCTTCCAAGGGAGCAATTTTCTGGTAGAGGGCTGGGTTAGCTGAGCCCCTCCCCTTCATGCCCATCCCCAATCCCTCACCCCAGCCCTAGGGCGGGCCAGGCCCCAGTCAAAATTTCCACTGAATGTGTACACTTTGATGGGGACACTGAGGCTTCCTGGGAGCTGCAAGGAGGTAGGTTCGGGAGAGGAAGGCGGCTCAGGAAGGCTGGACCCAGGCCTGGGTCCTTGGTGGGCAGCTCACCGTCACATGGCACCCCCCCCCCAATGGTGTCCCCTCCCCAATCCGCCCGGAGTATGTGGAGTAAAGAGGCTCCCCCTTTCTCCCCCCTCAGCGAGCCCATGGAGGGAGAGCTCTCAGCACTTTGAAGGGCAAATTGCACGGTGTGTGAATTGTATCGCAGTGACGCTGGCAGAAAAAAAGTGCCCTTCAGCGCAGCCTCCTCCTTACTGCGCAGCCCAGTGGAGCTGGTCAGGGTTTGTAGGGCGCAAATGAGGACGGGCCATACCCAGCACAGGAAGACTGCGTGCACAGGGGACCCCTGCAAGCAAGTGGGGAGGTGCCTGGTGGGCAGTCCAGGGCTCCACTCTACACCTAGGGACTGCTGGGTGGCTCTTCCCTTGCTGTGAGCATCCTTGCCTTAGGGCGGGTCTGGGGCCAGGTTGCCATCCCCATGGCTCTCTGTGGCTGGCAGGCTGCAATAAGCTGTGACTGCATGCCTGACCCAAGGCCCACTGAGTCACTCACTGGCCCTCTAATTTTGGAGCTCCTCCCAGCCCAGCCAGGCAGCACCTCCATCCCAGCGCCTCCCCACCTCTGTCCCCGCCACCTACTGTCCTTAGCTTTCTCTAGAGCATAGGAAACCCTGGAGCCCTGCTAAAGGCTGTGAGGAGGCTCCGCAGGCAGTTCCTGAACCTAGCTTTCTGAACTCTGTGGGGGCATCATGGGGTGGGAGGCGGGAGTCAAGGGCTCTCTCCCAGCATGCCCTGCCCCTCAGCCTAGGGCTCCTGCTGCCTTTCCATAGAAGAGGCTTCTTCAGCTGGAAGGAGCCCTCTCCAACTGACAAGGGGCATGGCCTAGAGAGCCCAGCCCAGGGTTCGCATGCCTCAGGTAGGAGCCCACAGTGGGGACTAGAGGGCCAGGCAGTCAAGCTTAAGGTGTTTGCCCTCTAGGAGGCTGGAGGGCAGGAAGGGGCAAGGAAGGCCTGCAGTTTGCCCTTGCAGAGGTGGCTTGCAGCGGTTTGTGCCCTGACTTCCAAGTTTGGGACGGAGAGCAGAGATCCAGGCCCTCAGAGGAAGGCAGAGGGTCTGCTGGTCCCCTCTGGCACGCAGACCCAGCCTTGGCTGGGAGCCTGGTGGACGCCCAGCTTGTAGTGCCCCAGGACTGGAAGGAAGGGCACACTGGCCAGGACTTGGGGTGGGGGGCTCATCCTGGCCCCACTCTGCCTACTGGGGCAGGTTCCAGGGTGGAAAGTAGAAGGCATTGGGCTGCCTTTCAACAGGCATGGGGGGGGGGCGCCCCTGGGGGGGGCTGTATATCTCAGCCTCCCACACATGAATGTCCCTTCTCAAACAAGTCACATGCTGCGCCCTGAGTTTAGCCAAAGTCTGGGAGAAGCTATAGCCTTTTCTAGGAGCCTGTGCCACCATGTGGACAGCCGTGTGACAAGGCCTCTCTTGGAGTCTTTGTCCCCTAGGTCCCAGCTGACAGACACCCAGGGTGCGACCCTGCTACCCATCTTGGGTCCCATGAGGCCCATTCAGAATGAGGGGAGCTTCCCGGTGCTGGCTGGCAGAGGTGTGGCTGGTGAACGCTGGCACTCCCCCTGCCAGGAGCTTTTTTTGACCTCCCCCCCCCCTCCGGGGCACATAATCACACAGCAGCTCCCAGCTGCCCTGCCAGACCCGCCTCATCCCGCTGGGCTGTAATTTCAGGGCTGAAGGGGACTTGGAGAGGCCCGGCCTGCATCTAGCTATCTTTAGAGGCCTGGCCTGGGGTGTGGCCAGATGAGAAGGTGGACTTGAGGGGGCGAGAGGCGAGGGACATCAGCCTCGATTCTCCACCCCTCATACGTGTGGTCTTTTTTCCCCTTATCACTTCACTTAATGTCACTCCCAGGTGTCAGCTGGTGCGGGGTTGTGTGTGGGCATCGCCCTCTCTTGCCCCAGAAAGACACTGGCAGTGAGTCTTGGTGGGTAACCCCCGCCTGGTCTTCTCCGATGGAGCTGCGTCCCAGAGACCCCCACCTCTTAAGGAGCTGCTCCGGGGGCTGGCTATGGCTGCTGCCAGCCCTTTTTTCATTGGGGTGCCCAGTCATTGTCCCCACGGGCACAACCTCATGCAGCCACGAAGGCTCCATTGAAAGGACCCAGAAAGACAGGTCCTCGGGTCTAGCTGACATTGCCCTTGCCCCTCCCCGGGACTCTCTGGCCTCATCTGCTCAGTGGACCTTGAGGATAGAGGGAGGGCTGGGTTAGTTGACAGGGTGGGGGGCAGGGGAGCGGGGAGGGGGAACATGAGAGCTGGGAAAGTTTTTGAGCCTCTGGGGCTGCTGACCTGTGACCCAGCCCAAACAGGAAGTGCCCTATCAGGAGGGCTGAGCCCTGGAGGAGCAGGAATGCAGGAAGGAGCCAAAGCAAACACTCTGCTAGTTTCCCAGGCTCCCCCGCCCCCTGCCCAGGCTCATGGCTGGGAAGGAAGCCCGTGTCTGGGGAGTGGGACCCCAGGCAGAGAAGGGCACGCTCTCTGTGTGGGCATCTATGGTCACGGTCCCCTGGACTTTACCCCATCCCGCCTCCCCCACAGCAACCTCACTCTCGGGGGTTCCCCTCAAATAGGCATCCTCCGATCGATCCCCTTGGACCCTTGTCCAGTGCTCGGGAGGTTCCTCTTCCAGCCGTGGTAGGCCCAGGAGGTTGGTGTCTAGGTGTGTGGAGATGAGGATGGGGCTCGTGGAGACCCAGCCTTGGCCATCTTGCTTAGGACCCAGGTCCACCTTCCTATTGCCCATGCTGGGTGCCTGGGTGCCAGGACCCCTCCCTCTGAAGTACTGCCCCCAGTTGAAGGTGATGGGTGTCCTACCAGATGTCATTGTGGAGGCTGGGAGGCTGAGGGAGATGGCCGAGCAGGCGCAGGAAGGAAGGACATGGGGCTAGTGACACCCCTTGCTGTGGAGACAAGAGGCGCCTTCTCCTCATCCTTCAAGGGAAGCTCACATGCTAAACTTGAGGCACCCTGGCCGATCTTCCCCACACAGCCTTAACCTCCACCCACCCCACGCAGCCCAACCCAATTCAATCCACCCCACCCAAACCCACCACCTGGGAGTCAAATCCAACTCTCACTGACCCTGGAGGCAGAACAGAGCTGCATCACAGGGTTTCCAAGGCTGTTCATGCTTCTGGATCTTTCTCCCAGGGGTCGCAGCCCGACTCAACCCTTCCTCCACTTCCTCCTTAAGACGACAATGAGGAAGAAAAGCAGGTGTACAGGGGGTGGGTCAGAGCAGGGAGCTCCCCTCCTCCCCAGGACCATGTGGCTGTCATAGTGACCCTCTAGCCTAGTGGGTCTCAACCTTCCTGATACCACGACCCTTTCATACAGCTCCTCATGTGGTGGTGACCCCCAACCATCACATTATTTTCCTTGCTACTTGGTAACTGTCAGGCGACTCCTGTGAAAGGGTCGTTTGACCCCCAAAGAGGTCACGACCCACAGGTTGAGAGCCGCTGATGTAGAGGGATGGGAAGCGGAGGCCCAAGGCTGCTTCTGAGAGCAGGGAGAAAGTGGGCGGAGTCAATCCTCTAGGTGCTAAGTCCACCAGACAGACCTACTCCAGAACCTTCAAAGCCAGCAGTTGTTTCTCCCCCCCCCCCACCCCGCCCCAAGCAGAGCAGCGGCTGGGCTGGAGCCGGCCTGGGTTTGACTGGTCGCCAGCCCCCTGCCCAGGCCCCGTGGCGGCAGGCTGCTCCTCCCTGCTGTCAGCTTGCCTTTGCCCCCTTGGCAAGCGAGGGAGAGGAAAAAGGAATAATTAAACCCAAAAGTCTGGGGTAACTTTTTCCTGGAACGCAGAGGCAGGGTGGAGGCTCCCTTCCCCAAGCATGGCGGGCGGGTTGGCCTCCACACCCTGCCTAGGTGGTCGACAGACCCAATGGATTCTCCTTCCTCCCCCCTCCATCCTGCTTTTTGCTCCACTTTTCAGTCTGATGGACCTGGAGTCCAGACAAGGGACTGCCGGCCCACCCCATTGCTGCCCAAGCCTGACCTCAGGAAGTCGTCCTGGCCCTCACAGGAACCCCTAGCTAGCCTCCGTGTTGGGTGGGAGTGTCTGTAGCTTTGGGGATTCCATCTCAGAAGTTGGCAGAATCTCTGAGGAACAGGTGGCCACTGAGACCCCAGGCCACCATGGGCTCTGGACAGCTGGCAGGTGACTCAGGGGACCCACCTGTCAGATCAAGGCCATGGGGCCAGCCCAGAGCCTTTAGGCTCCCCAAACCCTCTCAGGAGCTCGTCATCAGGCCCCCTCTGAGACGGGGACACAGCTGGCAGGAACAGGATGGCCAGGATCTGGGTTACCTGGTTCTCAGGGCACACACCCTCCTTCCTGCCCTCTGCCAAGCCCCTCAGTGCCACCCAGACCCCGACAGGTGAGAACCAGGCTGGGGTCACTCAGGGCAGGGAGGGGCTTCATCCCAAGAGGTTGGCAGGAAGACCACAGGCCATTCTGGGGTTCCCACGTAGGAAGGCCTTTCTGTGACTGTTGACTGTCCAGGGCAGGTGGGCAGGAGGCTCCTGGGAGCCAAAAGACACAGTCCCAGCCTGATCATGTGACATCAGGGGCCCACAAGGGGACAAGGGCTGACCCAGGGCCTTGGGAGCCCACTCCCTACGCCTGAGCCCCAGAGGCAAAGGCCACCATGGTAGCTCAGAGCCTTGGACAGGGCTGCCTTCAGATAGCCCATCTCCGGCCACCGCCAGTGGACACTCAACACAGATGGCCAAGGCTAGATGAAGCCATTCATGTACCACCCCCACTGACTCCAGGGGTCTGCATGACCCAGCCATTCCTCACCTTTGGGGTGCCTCCTGGGCTGCTCCAGGCCCTGTTTCCACGACGGCTGGGCCGGCTTCTGCTCCTGCTCCAAGACAACTGAGGGCAACTCCTTCCTGTCCAGTCCCAGCGTTCCCGCTTGGGCTTCCCAGTAGCCTTCTGGGTGGTGGCTCCAATCCATGATACACTGTTCTTCCTAGGGCCCCTCCCCCCGGGCTTCTTTGTACCCCCAACCTGAGCATGGCAAGTCCCTGGCAATGGTGGTGCTGGCACCTCTCTCAGGCTCGGCCTTTCTTTGGCCAGGGTGGTGAGCGCCAAAGTCCTCGGGCAGGCCGTGCCCG
The DNA here is from genome assembly GCF_000313985.2 of Echinops telfairi. Classification (NCBI taxonomy): domain Eukaryota; kingdom Metazoa; phylum Chordata; class Mammalia; order Afrosoricida; family Tenrecidae; genus Echinops; species Echinops telfairi. The sequence continues at coordinate 3,081,125 of NW_022111376.1, forward strand.
GGCCAGTGTCACAGACGCATAGCTGGGACAGAACACACAGCACTCAGACCAAGGGACTTGTTCATCAGCCCACCTCCAGGAAGCCCCCTGGCCAAAAAACGCATCTCTAGGCCTTGCCACCCCTACCTCCCAGTGAGGAGAGCGCAGGAGGGGGTGGTTTGGAATCTGAGCGCTCATCCTTTGCCTTCGCTTGTAAGGCCTGCATTTATTTGGCACTAGCTGAGGCCCAGTGGCCTGGGTGAATGGCCTTCTGCCTCCACATAGACCAAGCTGGCTCCGGGCTGCCGGGCCTACCTCCCCAGCAGGGCCCTGGGCCTCCGGGGTCACTGGCAGAGGGAACCAATGGCAGGGCCACCTGGCCAATGAGTGGTCCCAGAAGCCTCCCATGGAATCAAGGCAGGACTCCTGTTTCTTCAGAATCTGCCTTCCTTCCCAGCATCCACTGTAGCAGTGTGTGTGCAGGGACAGAGGGGACCTCTGGTCCTGGGAAAGGTGAGCTCCTGATGGCTCTCTATGGATATCCTGGGTCCTGTGGTCTCCCATCTGTCGGAGGGCCCCTGAGGGCAGGCGGGAGGCCAGGCTGAGGGCAGAGGAACAGGTGGTGGGGCCGGAGGCGGGGGGCTGTGAGGCCTGAGCTCACCACCGTCCTGAGGCCCATGTGAGGCAGCTTTTCCTACAGCTCTGTCCAGTGTTGACTTAAGTTTGGAAACAGCCTTTAAAAATGAGTTAATTGTGGGCAAGGCTCAGGCAGAGGGGACCTGGGAGGCATGGGGGGCATGTGGGTGATGGGAGGGGTGGGAGGAGGGTCATACGGAGATGAGCTCCCAGGCTGGGCTCATGTGGGCTGCGCAGTGGGGTGGGGGTGGGGGACTGAGAAGCACCCCACCAGGCATCCCGAGTCCTTGTCGTACCCCTGTGGCTGCCATGCAGACCCCTCTCTCCTCCATCTGCCACCTAGGATCGCCATCACTGCCCCACCTCCACAACACCGCCCCCCCCCCCAAGTTCCTGACTTGAATTTGGGACAGTGCCACCCAGAGACTAGAGACTGAAAGAGGGTCGAAGAGGTGGGCCCAGGGTTCCTGAAGCCTAAGCACCACCTAGCCACCATTCTGCTGCCCAAAGTCACCAAGCCAGAGGCCAGGCTGGCTGCCAATGGTCCAGGGGTGGCTCAAGCTCTGGGTCCCAGGTCTGCCCCTCCCCCTGCTTAGGGATGCATTCTGGAATTCTGGCCCCCAACCCGTTTCCCCCTTCACCGCCACTCCCCAGGCGCTGACTAAACATCCTGCCATCTGGTTCCCATTAGCTGGGCAGGGGGTGGGGGGATCCTGCGCCTACCTACCTAGGCAGGCAGGGGCAAGGCCTGGGGCCCTCATGGCTCCTCAGAAGGCTTGTCCTCGCAGTCCTGCCAACCCAAGTGGGCAACAGGGGGGGGCCTCCTGCTACTTAATCTGTCTGGTATTGGGGTACACGGCCATCGTGGGGACCTTGAGGGAGCCCCCGTAGCAGAGCCAACCTGTGTGTGTGGGGGGGTGTCCTTGGCAAAGCCAGTGGTTTCCAACCAGTCTCTGCCCTCCGTGCCCCCCCTCCGCACCCCCCTGCTCATCGTGGACTCCGGCTGGGATGGGCAGGCCTCAGGCCAACAGGATCCTGAGCCCAGTGTCTGGAGCAGAGGGTGGGAGGGGGTGGAGTTTTTTCCAGGAGCAGGGGTGCAGTGTGGGGGTTGCTGGAAAGAGCTGTAGGCTCCCAGCTCTGCCTTTGGCTGACTGATCACGTGATCTCGGGACCACGCCTCCCCTGAGAAACTCCTAGACTCTGAGAGCTGCCTGAGATGGTCTTAAGGCCCTGCCCACTCTCCACACAGACCTCACATGCACTTGGGCATCTTTCGTCCCCACCCTCCTCAGGGCTCATTAGCACGTCGAACCCTGCTCCAGCTTCAAGGAGCTCCACCCTGGGAAAATGGACATCTGGAAGGATGCCTTTGATGGGCTTCACTGGAGACAGGAGGCAGAGATGTAAATGGCGAGGCTTCTGGGGAGGGGCCAGGTTTGGCCTCAGGTATGACAGATGGGCTGAGGAAGCCAGTGAGGCTGTGGTGTGGAGGGGGATGTGGGCAAGTCTGGATTTCTCTCCAGGACAGAGCTACTTAATGGGTGGAGTGAGACATAGCGGGCTGAGCAGGACCCTCAGGAATTGGTACTTGGGCTCCCGCTGCATCCAGTGGGAGGTAACTAAGGCGACAGGCCAGGTCGGAGCCCTATTCCTGCTCATAAGTCTGACACCGGCCACCGACGGAGGCCAGGTCCCTGCAACACCCAGAGAAGAATTGGGTGTGTCTTTGACCCTTGGGGGAATCCTCCTAGAAAGCAGACAGCCACGGTGACAAAGTGCTACGCGAGATCCTCGCAACAATGGGCATTGTACTCTCCGCATGGGCATGGGCCAAGCCCCTCCTCCACCCAGTTGCATATCCACATCCCTCTGTCTCAACATCAAGGTCAGGGAGGGGGGCTTTGCAAAGACAAAGGCTGAGCTTGCCACTGGAGCCTCTTCCTGCTGTCTACCCCTTGCCCTCCAGCCAAGCCACCTTGTCTTAATGCCACCAAGCCTCAGAGGAGCTGGTCCCAGTTAGCGGGGAGAGGATGGGGCACCCTGCTGGGCTCCAGGGCCACAGTCTGGGGAGGGTGCCACGGAAGGTGGGCTGGCTGGGTGGCTTTAGGGCAAAGGTCCAGGTGACCAGAGGGGCCTTGGTCATGGAGGGACCCACGTAGGAACCAATTTGGCACCCTTTTCCCCCAGCAAAAGGTTCAGTGTGCGTTGGCTGTAATGTGGGTCCCTCCTGCAGGCGGCACTCAGTGAGGGGTGAGGGGTGAGGGACAGGTCGACAGGCACCTATCCCCCATCTCTGCCGGCCCCCCAGTGGGCACGGTTCTCTTTAGGCCCCAGGCGCCCGAGCCTCTAGCTCAGACATAAGTGACTCAGCCCTGTTGGCCTGCCAAGTCGTCTAGACGCCAGTGTCCCCCGCGGAGGGGGCGAGGCCGCCGGCCGTTTCCTGTCCCGCGGCTTGGCTCCGTGGCTGGGCCATACGCAGATGCAGTCCTGTGCCCCTGTTCCTGCCGGCAGGACCCACACGCACAGGGCACCCTGGCCTCGCCACCCTGCACTTCTGCTCCCTCTGTGGGCATCCTCGTTGGGAAGAGGAGGAGGAGGAGGAAGGTGAGATCACTGACTCAGATCATTCTCAGCCTGGCCTCCTTCCTCTCTCCCGCTGTCCGTCCATGGAGCTGGAGAAGAATATTGAATAGTCCAGGAAATGCCAGAAGAAGAAATACACGTCTTGGAGGAAATACAGGAACGGAGGATGGCAATGTTATGTACTTTAGACATGGTGGATATGCTGGGCAAATTAGAGGGTCATTGAAAACGATGAAGACTCTCAAGAGTGGATGAAGAATGGCACAGGTCCTTAAAAGGGTGCGGACACACACACACACACACACACACACACACACACACACGGTGAACCTGGGCTTGGGACATGGGAGTGGAGGGAGCCTCTGTGTCCGAAGGCCCTCAGAGCGCAGTTTTCTGTTGCTCTGCCTCTCCCGCCCTCCCCTGCATGCCGGGCCCTGTGACCCTCATGGAGGACTCTGAGGTGACCCCTGGCTACCACACCACTTTCTATCCTTGGCGGAGCTTCACCCCCTGGAATGTCCAAGTGCCCAGGTTGGCAGTCCTCGGGGACCTTGGCTGAGACCCCCTTGCCTCCTCAGGACCGGCTCTGGAGCCGTGAGGTTCTGGAGAGTCTCTTGGAAACTAAGGCTCCATCCGCAAGTGGCTCACGTGGCAGCCTGTCTCACTGCTCCGCAGCACGCTGGGGCCCAGGCCGGTCAGCGGCGCTCATTTTCCAGCCTGGGTTCCAAGCGCTGACACATGGCGAGGCCAAGTTTCCCCTATGAGCGAGGCCCCTAGCTTCTCCCCACTCAGTCCTCCCAAGTCCACTGACTTTCCCCACCCCAGTTCGGCCTCTCTTCCTCACGGAACCAGGGGCTCTGGGCTGGGACCCCTCTTGGAGACCACTCCCAACCTTCCCCATTCCTCCCTGCCTCCAGAGGTGGGCAGCTCCCTCTCTCTGCTACACACACACACACACACACACACACACACACACACCCCGCATAGATCCCAGCAGCTTCTCTTACCACCCAGCCTCCAGACTGGATGGTGGTGGTAGTGGTGGGGGTCAGTTTGGGAGACATTCAGGGCAGGGAGGCAAGAGCGACAGTCTTGCCAGTCCATACCCCAAGCCAGTCGTAGACCAACTTGTTGGCCCACTGAGGCGGGCAGAGCCTGCTTCGTGCCCTGGCTCCAGTGGGTTGGGTGGAGAAGGGGGTTTCGGCCAGAGTTGACCGGGACTCTTTCGTAGAGGATGTGGGGAGGGCGGGGGCAGCCACCACACTGCCAGGCTTTCTCCCACTACATTCCCCAGACAAACCCACAAGAATCTGAATGTCTGAGCTAGAGCTGGGATGGAAATGCATTTTTTTTAAAAGAAAGAAAAAAACCAAAATCTGAAAAAGAGAGAAAAGGAATGTCCCCCTCCACCCCAAGCCCCTTTAACAGCTCCAGGCTGCCGGGGACTGGGTCGGCAGTTTCCTAGAGGGGGAAAGGGGCCTGAAGCTCCAGTGCCCCAGGTCTAGGTCCCCAGAACAGCTAGGCTGGGGCCCTCCCAGGTCTCTCTTCACAGGACAGAGCCAAGTCTTCTTGGGCTGGCCATTCCCACACAGCTCACCTCCCCTGCACAGCCAGGAGGACTTGGCAACAGAAGCTTGGGGTACCCACCCAGACCAACCCTCAGAGTCTCTGCCTCAATTTGTCTCCAAGGAGGAGGAGAAGGGGCAGAAAAGTTCTGGAGATGATGGGGCACAGAGGTGAGAATGAGGGGGTGTGTGTGGACACGTGAGACAAATAGAAGCTGTGTGTGTGTACATGTGCATGCAGGCATGTGACAGTGTGGGAATTGTTGTGTACGTGAGCCTGCCTTGATGTTTTGCACGTGAATGATGCTCAAGGTCCCAGGACTCCAAGGATGAGACTGGGGAGCCACATGGACACCTCTCTCTGGGGAGGCAGAGGGGGGTCCAGGGTGACTGGAGGAGCCCACAGAATGTGAGGTAAAGATGGGCTCTACAGTCAGGGTGTAGTGTAGCACCGATGAAACAACTTTCCTCTAGTTCCTAAATGCTTCCTCCCCCCACTATCATGATCCCAATTCTACCTTACAAGTCCGGCTGGACCAGAGGATGTACACTGGTACAGATAGGAACTGGAAAGACAGGGAATCCAGGGTGGATGAGCCCTACAGGACCAGTGGTGAGAGTGGCGATACCT
>NW_022111376.1:3087682-3093580 GCF_000313985.2 Echinops telfairi
GAGCGAGCCCCGGGGCGGGGGCGCGGGGGCGAGTGGTGGAAGTCAGGCCACGTGGGCTCTGTCGCCGGGCCGGTTGTGCCCTCTCCTACCTTGCTGGTGCTTCTGGGCCACCGCTGGCGATCGGGCCGCCCCACGCAAGTGCCGCCCTGCGGCGCGCCAGGCGCTGGAACTAGGCCCCCAGAAGGCAGGCAGCTGGGCGTCAGGCCCTGGGCCCCAGTGGTTCGGGACAGACCGCTAGGAGCCCGTCCTACCCTGAGCCTCGGCTGTTGGGCACAGGCCAGACCTGGCTGCTGTGCGAAGCTCAAGCTCAGCACCCGACGTTGCTTGTGCTGTGTCTACGCTGGTGAGCGGCGAGCCTCCGAGGCGGCCAGACCGCACGCTTCCCTCCCCTAGCTGCGAGGAGAAGCAGCCCTGGATGTGTGCGTGCTGAGTTGGGTTGCTAACTGCCAGGTCGGCAGTTCGAAAGCACTAGCCGCTCCTCGGGAGAAAAAAGAGGCTTCTGCCAACAGTGACATTCTCGGAAATCCGGAGGAGCGGTTCTGCCGTGGCCCTGTAGGGTCAACATGAGTGGGCATCAACTCAATGACATTGGGTTTGAGTTTTTGAGCTGGGCGACCTGCCCCAGGTCCAACTCGGTCTGCCCCCTCCCGATTGCCCTTGCCCAGACCCCCATCCGCATCCCTGTGCCCTCTGCCTGGCCGACCCTTTCCACCTTCTCCACTCTTGCCTCTCTCCCCCTTTAGACGATCCACCCTCCGAGCTCTGCTTAGCCTTCTAGCCCCTTATTTTGTTGTCCCACCTCCCGCCCCTTGTGGCCAGGTGAAAGGGAGGGAGATGGGTGGAAGGAAGGTGGCAGAGGCGGGTGGAAGGAGGAGCATGGCTGGTTGGGGTCTTTTGGGGCCACCAGCATGGTGTGTGGTAACAGGACCCTTGTGAGTGGGCCACTAGGCAGGCATACAACATGGCCCTAGCTCCATCTCCTGTCACCCCGGTCTCCCTCTCCAGGACCTCGACTGCCCCTTCCTCGAGGGGCTCCACCTCTCGGAGCCAGAGACCATCCTGGAACTGCTGTGTAGGCCCTCCACATACCGGATGGACATCCTGGAGTGGATGTGTGTCCAGTAAGGCCCTCCTGCTCTTCCTGCCCTCCCAGAAGCGCCCAGCTGTGTAACTGAAAAGTCGGTGGTTCGAATCTACCCTCTGCTCCTGCAGCTTGCAAGCCCTCCTCTCCAGTTACCCCACCCCCGCCCCCTCCCGCCCCTTGAAGCCTCAGGTGTAAGGGAGCTGAGCTGGGGCACCTCACTTCCTGGAGCAGGAGCGGGTGGCAGTGCTGGATCTGGTGCCCTGTTTACCTGATTTGCCATGCTGTCTCCCCACAGGGTCTGTCCCTGCTTACAGGACAAGCTCAGCGTTCTGCAAGGTGCCCCGATGGAGGGGAAACTCCAAGGTGGGTCAGCCCTCTGGGGCTGGGGGTGGGCGGTGTTGCCCTCAGTCCCCGCGGAGCTAGCCTTGGTCTAGTGTTCATCCAGTTGCTCATCATCAGGGCTCCTTGGGGCCTGGAGCGTGGGAGATGCCTGCGTTGGTGTCCTCATTAGCACCACAGCGGAGGTGGCCCATCAGAGAAGGCATGGGCAGGCTAGGACCCTCGCATAGCTTATGGGGAATCAGGCCACGCCCCTGAGCAAAGTCCAGAGTGCCACACACTGTTGACTGCTCAGCTGGCACGTGGGCCTGGCTGAGTAGCTTTGCTTCATATGTCCAGCCCCTCTGGGGCTGGGGGCTGTAGCAGCAGCAGCAATAGCAGACTCTTTGTGTTCGGACAGAGATGGTGGGGCTCTGCCATGAGCTGATGCTTTGTGGGCCGGATGACCTGGATCTCATGAAGGTGAGAGGGGACCCACACATCTGTCCCTCTAGTTCATGTCACCTGGGGGCAGCAGGGCAGCCATCGGGGTCACCTCTGCCATCACCTGGCCAGGAGTTGGACACGGGGATCATCTGCCGAACGCCCACAGGTTGGTTGGTGTGTGTGCATGTGCAGGCCTTCCAAGCACGTACCACGGCACCACTGCATGGCCCGGACTCTGGTGGCCTTCAGAGCTCCCTTGCTGGGGTCTGAGTGGTTTCTAGGGCATGTGCACCTCCCAGCGGTCAGGTGGGGACCCAGCGGTGGGTGGGTGTCTGTTCAAGGTTCCTGCCAGTCCCTGAGCCGACTGAAGGGCCACTCTGGAGCTCTGCCCTCTTGGCTGTGTGGGCCCGGTGGCCATGGTGATCACTGAATTGGGATTGGCTGGGGTTCGGCTTCCAAGCTGCATTCTGGACCATCTAGGGCAATGCCAGCTCACAAAAGCAGCTGTACTTCATGGACCAGATGTTGGCTGTCATCCAGAGCCTGCGGCTCAGCGACTTGGGTGGTGCCAGGTAAAGGGGAGGCCTGGGTTCATCCCCGAGGGGCCTGGGCACTGGCTCCCAGTTCCAGGCAGGGCCCCAGCCCAGCAGGGCCTCTGATGGAGTGGCCTATGCCTTGCAGCGAGGATCAGGACTTCAAGGACCTGAAAGAGAAGAATGAGAAGCTACTGGGCAACCTCTTCTCCAGCCCGCACATGCAGGCACTTCTGCAGCCTGAGTGTGACCCGTGGCCCCTGGACGCACAGCCCGTGCCTGAACAGCAGAAGTATGGTTGTTCCTGCTAGGCTGGCCCTGGGGGGGCTGGGGTCCCCTGGAGAGAAAGCTGATCAGGCCCCTCCTGTGCAGGGACAGTGTCTTGGCGGACGTGGAGGAGAAGCAGATGGCCCATCTGGTCAAGCAGTTGCAGGAGAGCACTGCCAAAGTCCAGGTGCTCAAGGCAGAGGTGAGGGCAGTGGTTGGGAGCCCAGTGCACCCCAGCCCAGACTCTGGAGCCAGAGTCGCTCCAAATTCTGCGTGTGTGCCTGCTGCTCGCTCCTGGCACTCATCTCCCTCTCCCGCTGCCTCCCCTCCTGCCTCCTCTCTCCTCCTGTTTCTCTCTCCTCTTTCCAACCTCCTGCCTCCCTTTCCCCAAGCCTCCCCTCCCTTTCCTTTTTGGCTTGTCACTTCCTGTCCTTTTCTTTCCTCCGTTCTCCTGCCTCCCTCCTCCTCTTTCCTTCCATCCCTCCTCCCTCTCCAGGCCCCCAGTCTCTGGCCTCCTGCAGGGACCTCTGGGTGAAGACTTCCTCTTTCCTGGGGTTGGGGGGAAGGGGCTGCTCTCCTTCTGCAGTTAGGCTTCCTCCACCTGTGTCTGCTTTTTCAGTGCAAAGAAGGGGCCACTGCCCCCTTGGGCGACCTGAGCACCCTGGACCAGAAGCTGCGCCTGGTGATCTCCGACTTCCACCAGCTCATTATGGCCTTCCTGCAAGTCTATGATGACGAACTGGGGGGATGCTGTCACCGCCCAGAGCCGGGCCTGCACCCGTGCGGCCCCATCATCCAGGCAGTGTACCAGTCTCTGACCTCCTGCAGCCAGGTAAGAAGCCCCTGTCCTCCCACTGCAGCCATCCTGCCAACCTCCCGCTTCTGGCCCTTCTCAGATGCACCCTTCCTATGCAGGGCCCTTTCTCCAAGCCCCTGGGGCTATGCCTCATCTGATGGCTCTGGCTGCCGAGTGACCTCAACAGGCCAGCTGGGCACAGTTCTATCCTCAGCAGAGGGGCTGTTTAATTGAGCATGGCCCAGTCACTACTCTGCCATCTAGTTTGCTCATAACAGGGTCCTGAGGCCATCAGGGGGCCCGGACAATGTGGCTTCTTCCTGGGCCCTGAGGTGGGAGACCATGCTGAATGGCTCGAGGGGGCGGGGGAGAAGAGATTGATGTGGGTAGCCACGGACCCCCTTAGTGGTCAGGCCATGAGTGTTAACACCCGGGCCCCGCCCCTGCCCATTTTCTTCCCTAGCTGATGCAAAGCATTATAGAGGTCACTCAACTCTCCCAGCACATCGAGGACACGCTGGCCAAGCAGCAGGGACAGGCAAACTACTGGGGCGGCAGCAACACCTTGATGAGCCTGGGTACGCCAACCCCCATCCCTGCTTCCGCTGTCTCCTAGTGCACTGGCCACTGCAGCCATCGGGACATGTGACCATTTCTGTTCCATCCACAGCTGTGTGCCTGCTGCACACCCCCTCCCTCCCCTGGCAACCACTAGCAGATGGTTGATAGTTCATATCAGAGGTGTCACCCCGGGGGTAGTGTTTTGTGTGTGACTGACTGCTGGTACTTGGTGGCATGACTTCCGGACTTGATTCCATGGATGGGCACTGAGGGGTGCCTTCTGCCTTCTGGCCAGCGCCAGTATTGGTGTCTGTAGGGGTCCCTGATTCCCTGCCTCTAGGGTACTGTAATCGAGGTGGCGTGGCGGGCATCTGACCCCCTTAACTTCATGGGGGAGAGACTTGCCATCAGCATCAGCCCCGAGGCTGGTTCTTATGAGGTGGAGGTCCGATAGGCTGCCTTTCTCTAACCTGACAACATTGCTGCCAATAGCTGTCCCTCATCTTTCTTTGTTGGTTTCTATGTTGGCACAATGGCTGTACAAGATGCTTAGTCACTATTCACAGTGACAGGGTGTACCAGGGAAGGACCCACTGCCGCTGAATCGAACCTGACTCATAGCAATCCACTAGGGCACAGCAGAACTGCTCCCTCGAGTTTCCGAGACTAATTTTTTATGGGAGCAGAAAGCCCCATCTTTTATCAGCAGAGCAGCTGGTGGGTTTGAACTGCCGACCTTGCAGTTAGCAGCCCGATGTGTAACCCACTCCGCCACCAGGGCTCCTTTCATTTGGGAAGTAACAGGCTACAATTCACGATCAGGGATGACTCAGGGTACAGTTCTTTGGTCAGTACAGCTGCTTTATAGCCATACCCATAGGCAGACCTGTTGCTGGCCCTTGGCCTCTTAGCCCCTTGAGCCTGCCCTGCTCTTCAGTTCCTCCTCCAAGGGCCCAGAGGTGCCCCACTCCACCAGGAGTCTGCTGCTCCCAGGTGCTCTGTTGCTCTGTAAAGCCTACCACACTGTCTTGTGCTGGTTTCCTGGTTCTGTAGCCCCCAATTTTCTGCTGTAGCTTCTTGCCATCTAGCTCAGCAGGGTCGGGGGCTCCAGCAGATGTGCTCTGCATCATTGCTTCTGGGTGATCTTGGAGGTCGTGGGCTGCCCTGCTCCTTCCATCTCTAGGATGACTCAGTTTAAGCCAAACTGACCAATCCCCTTGGGGTTCCATCACTCTGCATGACCCCATTCCCCTCCCCAATCCCCAGGGCACTATGCACCTCATTTGCATTCTTAACAGTCCATCTACTCCCATTGGTGGGCCATAAGCACCTTATTTGCATAGCCTCACCCAGCCCTTTGGTAGCAGTTAAGTCAAAAACAAAAACCCTAAAACTCATTGCCATGGAGTCCAATCCAAACAAAAAGGCCATCTACAAGGTAGGCCTTGGGAGGAGCCAGTGTGGACTCTTTGAGAAAGCCTCGTTTTCTTCTAATTACTTCCTTCCTTTCTAAAACATGCCTAAGGTTTTCCTGCTCTTGAACAGAATGTTTTTGACTTATTATTAAGTAAACACATCAACTCAAGGTCGATGGCCACAAGGCAGGGGTCAGGCATGCCTCCACCCCCTCCCTTTCTTGGCCCTGTTCTAAAACCCACTGCACCTCCTACTTCTCTGTTGAGTTCGATAATCCGTCGTGATGGCTACATAGAACTCCCGGACAGTATTCCTGGTTGAGTGGGCTTCCTAGGGAGGTGAGCCCAAGCCGGGACCCGTCGGCAGCACGGACCGTCACTGGGCCACAGCAGCGCTTCTCAGCCGGCAGCCCCGTCTCTCTCCAGACCTCAGCGCTTTCAGCCACAGGAGCCCTCGGCCTCTGTGAGCCAGGAGGC
>NW_022111376.1:3093902-3113612 GCF_000313985.2 Echinops telfairi
TTGCTCTCGGCCTCTGCCCTTCGCCCTGACCTGTGGTCTCAGTGCCTCAGCTTCTGGTCCCCTGCTTCCTGTGTGACTCCGGACAGAGGTCTCCAACAGGGTGCCCTGGTGCCCCTCTCCCTCGATGGTCCCCAGAGCCTCTTCCTCCACCCCTAGGGGGCTCTCTTAAACACAGAAGCATGGCAACCCAAACTTAGCAGTCCCCTCCGGAAGTGTTCCACACCCCCCGGAAGCATGGTCTGACCCCAAAACTTGGTGGGCCTTACAGAGACATGGAGAGCAGAGCCTGTGGAGGGCTGTCTGGGGTTGCCCTCCCCCTGGGTAGCCAGTCAGCTCTGTCCTCCTTGCCAGCCTGCCTGCACCTGTCCCATGGGGACCAGGGACTCAGGAGCCCGCTGCCTTTCTGATTGATTGGTGGCACTAGGATCCTGTGCTAAAATTGACAGTAACGTTTCTGCTAATCACTACTGTCACTGTGGCTCTTACCAGCAGTGCCCATAATTGCTCATAATAAGGGACTTACCATTTATGTACTCATTAATGTAATGATAATCATTCATATTTCTAACAGGGTGCTATCTCACTGGTGCTTTTTTTGCCAGGCTAACCCCTTAGGCCCACCCACCTGCCTTCTGGCCAGCCTTGGCCTTTGCTTGTGCTGCTCAGCTCCAGTTGCCCTGGGGCTCTGGAGAGTTGGGTGGGGGTAGCAGGGGGCTCCCTAGGCCGCTCGCTGGTTCTGTCTGACTGGACTCCCTCCAAGCAGGGGGCAGAGGGTTCAGTGTGTGTGTGGGGGGTGCGCGCAGGTAGCAGAGGCCAGAGGGAAGGTCTGTTTGTTAGACTTGAACCTTCTGGCAACACCCAACTGCTCCTGGGCAGGGCTAGGGTGGGCGGCAGGAGGGCATGTGCCCACTTTGCTCTAGCCTCCCCACCCCCGCAAAGCCCCCAGGCTCAGCTATGCTGGGTCCCTGGGAGAGCTGGCTCACCAGGTGATGGGACCGGCAGAGACTGGGGTGCTGGGCTCATAGTAGCTTCCTTTTGTCCTCCACAGCCACCAAACTACAAGAGGTCGCACAGAAATACAAGGTCTTTATCGAGGCTCTGGGCGGAGGCCCCCAGTAATTGGCGTCCTGGTCCCGGAACCAGAGCAGCAGTGCCCCACATGCTGTCCTCACCCCCCCCCCAGCGGAGTGGCTGGGACTTCTGTTCTTTCTTTCTGAGGAGGGGGGCACAGGAGGGAAGAAAGGAAAGGTCATTTCTAACAAGACGCCTCCGCCTGCTTTTTTGCTTCCTCTGCTTCGTGAGCTGCGCATCCCTCTGCTGGCCATCAGCTGCCCAGTCCTGGATTCTCCATTGTCCCCAGGTCATACTCTGAGGGGCCTCCTTCCCGTGCTGTCCCCTCTCGCCTCGTGCCTGCATGCCAGTCCCACTTCTCCCCAGTGCCCTGGGGACAGCCATTTGGGTGAGGCTCTGAGGTGGGGCCACTTCCTCTGCCTGTCAGAGTGCTCAGCAGCAGGGCGGAGAGGGGGAACATGCTGGGCCTTGTCCAGGAAGCTCCTCTGAGCTTCCCAGGTGACCCAGTATCCCCCTGAGCAGTGTCCCTGTCATAGCCACCTCCCTCCCCAGGAGCACGGGGAACAGGCACGCTTGGTGGCTCTGAGTACTCCCTTGAAGGGGGTGGAGGAGGGGGCTTCTCCCAGAGCCCTGCCCTCCCTCCTGCCGACAGCCCACCTTGGCATCCTCGTGTCCTCAAACGCAGGCAGCCCTGGAGTCCGGTCCTGGGCTCACACAGGCATCCTCCTGGCCCCCTGCTGGTGGTTTCTCAGATACCATCTCCCCATCCTGGTGGCAGATGAGACCTTGAGATGGGCAACCTGGGCCTGGCCACTCTCAGTCACTGAGGAGAAACTGAGGCCTAGGAAAATGGGGATGGGTGGAGGACCCAGCCTCCTCAGTAGCTCATGCTTCCTCCTTGCCTATGACGTGTCTCTGCACCCACGGTGGCATGCATCGGAGCCTGGGGGCGCCCAGGAGCCAGCTCCTGCTTCATAAACACGGGCGTGTGTGTCCCAGCGACTGTGAACAAGCAGAGGGGCCGGTGAGCCGGCTGCACTGGTTTCTGCGGCCCCAGACTAGTGTTGCCCAAGCAGCTGGGGGCGGGCCGAGGCAGGGATTAAAGGCCTGGATCTGCCTGCGGGACACAGGTGCTCGGCAGCCAGGAAGCCGGTCAGCAACCAGACCAGGTAAGCGAGGCCAGGTAGCCTGGAGGTGCGCCAGGCCAGACCAGGTCGGGGCTGGCTTCTATGGGCTGCGAAGCAGACGGAGCTGGCGTGCTGCAGAGCACCCTGGCTCGGGCCTGAGACCCCACGGGGAGAGGCTCCTAGGCCAGCCTGGCGGGGAAGGAGCAGGGACCCGAGTAGGCAGCACCAGTGTGGGGGCCATGGGAAGTCCTGGTCCTGGTCCCCTTCTACTCCCTGGACACGGGGGTTGCCATTCTGGACCAAAGTACACCCCCTCCCCCAAAGGCCAGGTTGTTGGTGGTGGGGGGCTGGGAACATCTCCTTAGGACTCAGGTTTGGTGCCTTTTGCTCTGGCAGCTTTAGGCATCCCTGTCCCCGTGAGCGTGAGCACGTCAACATGTCAGAGGCACCCCGGGCGGAGACCTTTGTCTTCATGGACCTGGAGGCCACCGGGCTTCCGAACGTGGACCCCGAGATCGCTGAGCTGGCCCTGTTCGCTGTCCACCGCTCTTCCCTGGAGAGCCTGAAGCGGGACGAGGCAGGCACCCCCATGCTGCCCCGGGTCCTGGACAAGCTCACGCTGTGCATGTGCCCCGAGCGGCCCTTCACCACCAAGGCTAGTGAGATCACCGGCCTGAGCAGCGAAGGCCTGGCACAGTGCCGGAAGGCCAGCTTCGATGCCACCGTGGTGCAGGCACTGCAGGCCTTTCTGAGTCGCCAGGCGGGCCCCGTCTGCCTAGTGGCCCACAATGGCTTCGATTACGACTTCCCCCTGCTCTGCACAGAGCTGCAGCGCCTGGGTGCCCACCTGCCCCCTGACACCATCTGCCTGGACACGCTGCCCGCACTGCGGGGCCTGGACCGCGCCCACAGCCATGGCACACGGGCCCAGGGCCGGAAGGGCTACAGCCTGGGCAGCCTCTTCCACCGCTACTTCCAGGCCGAGCCGAGCGCCGCACACTCTGCCGAGGGCGATGTACATACCCTGCTCCTGATCTTCCTGCACCGGTCGGCTGAGCTGCTGGCCTGGGCTGATGAGCAGGCCCGCAGCTGGGCTCACATCGAGCCCATGTATGCCCCGCCTGAGGCTTGAGCAATGTGATCTTGCCCCCATCAGCCTGTACCCTTTCAGCTGGGCTCTGAGGTTTCCGCATCAACTGGCTGGGTGGGTGACACCAACTGGGTTTCTGTCCACTAGGCAGCTGGCTTCACCCAGTTCTGCCTGGTCTTTAAATCGCCCCCCCCCCCCTGCGAACACACCTCGTTCTCCTGGTTGGATGGGTGCTCCAGCCACTTGGCCATGGCCTGTGGGGCTCCGCCTGGTGCCCTTTTCAATAAACATCGCAACCAATTCTGGCCTCACTTCCCCATGTACCCACACGGCCCCATTTTATTCCTGTGGTCAGCTTGGGGAGGAGAAGGCAGGCTAGGCCTGGGTGGCACCAAGCCTTGAGCTACCCTCCTGGCAGGCCTCCTCCCCACCGTCCTCAGATGGTCCCAAGCCTGTACCTGGGAGAGAACTGCCACCGGCCTCTGTCCTGGCACCTTGCCTCCACCTGGCTGGTAGCCCTGGGTGCCCAGGAAGAAGGAGTCTGTCCCGTGCAGGCTCCCATGTCATAGGGTGCCAGGGTGGCCCTTAGCAGGGACTATACTGCTTGGGAGGTAGTAGTTCCTGGTCAGGTGACCTGCCAAGCCCCCCACCACCACCCTGGGAGCCGCCCCTGGAACCCCACCCTGAGGTGTTGCCTGCCTTGTGGGTAGGGATAGGGGTGTGTGTGGCCGCCACTCCCGAAGAGTGACTCTTGACAATGCCTTGAACCAGCCTGGCCCGTTTTGGGAACCTAAGTAGGTCACAGTCACTAGAGCAGATGGACCACCTCATGCCAGGCATAGGGCTCTGGGGCCACTAGGGGCACTGCCTGCCCCTTAGAACCTGTGGACAGTGGTCTTTCTGGGGAGGTTGGTGGAGCAGAAGGTGTGTTTGTGGGGGGGACACCACAAGGATCGAGACTGTCTGGATCATTGGCTGGGTCTCCTCCATCTGACTAGCTAAAGCCTTTAAAACTGTGGCCTGGCTTCCAACTCACTGGGCACATAAGAAGCAAGGTCCTTCCCCCTTGGCAGTCAGGCAGTGGTCTGTTCAGAGCCCTGGGGCCCCACTTCTCCCCATGCTGGGCTCCCCTTGCCTGAGCCTGCCTGGAGTCCAAGCTCCGAGGGGCCAGGCCGAACGCCTTGGATTCCAAGCTGTGTGGACAGGCCAGGGCTTGTCCCTCCCCTGGCTGCAGAGTGGTGTGTGCCTGGGAAACCAGCACATGCACACGTGCATGCATGCCGGGGGCTTCCAATAGGCTGCAGGAAAATGTCCCCCGTGCTGGGACTTCACCGTTTCATCAAGGCTGTGAGGCCTGTTTTGCCGAGCTGGAGGATCGGTTTCCAATCCTGGAGAGAGATTTCCTTCACATCTTTTTTTTTTGAGGGGGGGGCTACTTACACCACACACACATTGTTAACAGTCCCCATCATTTCCACCAGTTGAGAATGTCCACAAAGCCATCAGCAGGGGCCAGAATTCCCATGACGATGCTCTCTCTGGGCGTGATGGTGGAGGGGTAGGTGGGATAACTGCGTGACCCTAAGGGTCCATAGAGCTTCGCCAGAAGGTGACTGTGCTAGCAGGTTCCACCCACCCACCCACCTGTCCGTAAGCAGCCTAGATGATAATTGGCCATTAAGACCTCAGTTTTCTGTATCACCTTTGTTTTTAGTAGAAGTTATTTAATAGTAGGTTTCTAGAATTTAATTTTTAATAAAAGTTGTTATGGATTGTTGTGTGTCCCCCAACGTGTTTGGCACCATACTCCCTGTTTGGGGTTGGGTTGTCATTGTTATGTGGAAAAGATAGGATTAGTGAGGGGGGAGGGGTCTTGAGTCAATCTCTTGAGATCTACAAGAGATCCAACAGACAAGCAGAGGTGGGGGAAGGAAGACAGGGCTGCCACGTGAAGATGGCCCAGGAGCCTCTGCCTCCAGGAAAGAGTACTGTTTTGTTTGGTAGGCCAGAACTGTAGAGCGGTGTGTGCCGGGAAAACAGGTGTGTTTGACAATGGGCCAGCAGAATTTCCTGGCTACACTGAAGACAGACCATACGACGTAAGGATATAGCACGTGGGATGGACAGGAAAAGTTTGCCCTTTCCTACCATATCATCAAACTATGACACCACTAGATCTGCTCACCGGAAAAGGGGATTCCTGTGCTCACAGTCCCAAAGGAGACAGCCCAGATGGCCTTCCACAGGCGGGTGGCTAGACGCCCTGCGTGGTCCAGCCAGCCCGCAGGCTCCTGCAGAACCATAAAGTGGAGTGAACTGTCGATTCCGGGACGACTTGGATGTGTCTCCACGCAATTACGCCGAGTGAAAGGAGCCAGACACAGAGAAGGCTGCAGTTGGTCCCTGAGCTCATCAGGCTGGCCACCTGCCTCTTGTCAAGAGCACTGCCGACTGACAGGTCACATCAGGCCACGGGGGATGTCGGCCAATGAGGGTGCAGTGGGGATCACAAGAGGGTGCCTGGGGCCTGTAAATCAATGGAAAATGCAGTCAGGACAGGGTCTGGGACAGCCTGTTGTTGCCCCTGTCCAATGCCATCAGTGAGGCACCCCACATTCCTCCATCCGTCCCCACATGCACTCTTGGGTTCACACATGCACCCTCCCCAAGTTCCCATGCACTCACCTCCCCCAAGCACTCTCACACACCCACAAACCCCCACCCACTCACACACACCCTACCCATGCACCACCCATTCACAGCCATGACTACCCCCACCCACCCATCGCCACACCCTCCTCTCACACACAGTCTCCCCAACACATGCACTCAGGGACGGTGCAAATGTGGGGTCCATCTCTAGGTTTGCAAATGTATCCATAGCATTTCCTTCCCATTTCTGCGGTGTCTGTACGCCGATTGCGTGTCATTTCGCCACTTCTTCCTCCCGTCACTAGCTTTGTGAGGGTCATACATTTGGTTGGTCTTTTCAAAGAACACAAAACAACAGGAAACAAACAGGGATGTGATTTCTCTCCTGTCTGCGGCTCCATCCTTCTTATTCCCTCTGTCTATTTTCTTTCTTTTCTGTTGTTCTCCCCGCTCCCCAAATGTCTTAAGGGTAAAGACTAGCTACCTGGTCACCTGCCTTTCCGATGGCAGCTTTTTGTACCACGCCCCATCGTTTGGCTATGAGTCGCTCCCCTTCCTGCTGCTTTGTCACTGAGGCTTGTCGCCATGGCAATCCCACGTACACCAGAAGGAAATGCTGTCTGCTCTAGCCCGTGGTTGCGGCGATGGAGTTTTGTGTGTGTGCTTTCCCATACAGTTGCTGCTGCTGCTGTTAGGTACCATGGAGTCAGCCCCGACCCATAGCGACCCTATGCACAACAAAAAGGCACCCTGCCTGCTCTCATGCAATTGTTCCTCTGCCTGAGCCCCGTGATGCAGCCTTGGTGTCCGTCCAGCTCACTGAGGTCCCTTGTTTTTTCGCGGCCCCTATACTTTATCAAGCATGAGGTCCTTCTTCAGGGACTGGTTTCTCCTGACAGACAACATGTCCGAAGCATGTCCGATGAAGTCACCAGCTTTGACTCCAAGGAGCACTCTGGTCGTACTTCTTCCAAGACAGATTTATGTGTGCTTTTAGCAGTCCATGGTAATTTCAATATTCTCCTCCAGCACCACAAGTCCTAGGCATTAAGTCTTCTTTGGTCTTGAGACACTTGCTGATGAAGATGAAGGACTGCAGCCTTCAGTATGGATCAGGACTCCATGTAAGGAAGACCCAAATCCTCGCAGCTGGACCAGGGGGTGACATCATGATCAAGGGGGAAAGGGCGGGAGCTGTCAAGGATTTTGACTTCCTCAGAGTCACAATCAACGCTCATGGAAGCAGCAGTCAAGAGAGCAAAAGACATACATAGCAGGGCAAATCTGCCACCTAAGACCTCTTTCAAGTGCGAAAGAGCAAAGATGTCATTTTGAGGACTGAGGTACACCTGCCCCAAGCCCTGGTAGTTTCCAGCACTATATTAGACAAGGGCTGATTTGGGGAAGTAAATCATCAGGCTTTTCTTCCTGGCCTGTCTTACTCTGGGAGCTCCAGGGACTGATCTGTCCAGAAACAGGTCCAAAGTAGGTAAGATGAAGTCTCACCATCTTTGCTTCTAAGGAGCATTCTGGCTGTACTTCTTCCAACACAGATTTGCTTGTTCTTTGGGAAGGCCATGTATTTCCCATATTCTTTGCCAGCACCGTTGTTCAAATACATCCATTTATCTATGGTCTTCCTTATTCAGTACCCATCTTTCACATGCAGGGGGAGAAGGAAAATGGGTTAGGAGTACGTAACTCTTGGCATAGGCTGGGTAAGTGTGTTGGACTGCCAACCACAAGGTTGGTGGTTCAAAGCCACTAGCTGCTCTGAGGGAGAAAGATGAGGCTGTCTGCTTCTGTCCCAACTTATATAGGCTCACTATGAGATGGACTCAACTTGAGGGCAGGGGGTTTGTGACAATGGGTGTGCAGATATCATGACTGCTGTGTCTTCCATGGGCATCGGTTGTGGATTCCAGTAAATGAAAAAAAAAATCCTTTTATCACCATGTTGCTTATTGGTCTAGTTGCAAGAAGTGGGCTCGTCACATCGCATATGTTTTTGCTTTGCTGACATTGCTTTGATGACATTACTCAGCTCCCCTCAGGCTGGCAAGCATCAGGGTCTCCATGCCTATTTTGTCCACAGTCCACGGTCTTGGTTCGCTTCCCTTTCTAGAGGTTTCACTTTCCTTCCCCTGCTGGCCAGCTGGCTGGGTCAAAAGTCTTTTCTCTTTGGAAACTCCGACCTGTTCCCTCTAGGAGTTCTGGACTTGTTTTCAAGAAATGCTCAGGAATGTGACAATCCCAGTCGGCTCTCAGTAAGCCCCTTGCCATTGGCAATTCTCCTCCTCCTGGTCTGGGGGAGGCAGCCAGGTGTCTGGCCACATTGAGGACCCAGCCCTGGCTGGCGGCTGGGAGTGCCTCCAGGTGTCAGGGCGGGCAGGTGGAGCCAGGGCACACCCTGAGGACTACAAGTCCTCCTGCTGAGGCTCCTCCCTGGGCCCCAGGACTCCTTCTCCTTACCACCCAGAGATTCTGCCCACAAAATTGGAACTATGTGGTTAGTGAAGGGAACAGCGGACCGCAGCAGCCAGCTCGCTGGCTAAGGAGATGCACTAGCTCTAGGTCAGGATAGACTCCGGGGCCGGGGGCGCTTTCTACTGACTGTAGAGGTGGTTTCCGCCAGCTCAGGGCTAGAACTAAGTCACCCCGGGAAGTGGGGACACGAATTTCGAGGAGTTCTGGATGGGCAAGGTGCCAAGGGTACTACACAAACTGTCAAATCCAATCTTTCTTGTGGAATCAAGTCCATTGGACATATAAGGACAGGGGAGATTAAGTGACACGACCAGGGGCTCCCAGCTCAGATGATCTTGCTCCTTCTGGGCAGAGGGAGGACAACTTGGGGACCCATGTATGTCAGGGTGGAAGTGCCCTCTCGGGTCTCTCTTGTTTGTATAGTGATGGCTACAAAAAGACACCAAGGCAGCCGTTTCGAGGTGCACCGGTTAGTCTCTGATGGAATTTTTGGCATTTCAGGCCCATTCCCTGCACCCTTTGGCGCCTTTCTAACCTTCCCAGTTGCTGCTGGCCTCCGATCCCACAGAGATAGTTCTTTGTACAAGAGCACAGCCCTCGCTCCAGGCAGGCCTTGTGTGCTAGTGACGCGAAACTCAGCCTCAGTTTGAAGAAGGCTTCAGGGTGATATTTCTGGTTTAAGGTTAAAAGGTTAGTGTGGGGTTTTATCCACCCTCCACAATGCCAGGAAATCTGTTCTGCACCCCCCCCACCCCACCCCCTGGAGGGTTGTCAATGATTCTGCTCCTAGTGGAAGCAGAATGCCAGGCTTTTCTCCTAGGGCGCCATAAGGTGGGCCCACTGTTCAGAGCCCCCCCACCCCACCCCTTACTTGGAGCTTCAAGGAAAGTCTCCAGCAGCAACCGGCACACAAACACCACCCCATTCTCTGAGCCTCGGCTGCCTTGCCAGAAGATGGAGTCACACAGGGCCCTGGCTCATCAGTGAGAAAGTTCACATGCAGAACTCAAGGAATCAGCCTGGGACCATCCTGTCCCCTACTTCCACAGCCTTTTTTACAGCTAAGAGTGACCACATGGCCACTGAGACCTGAGGGGAAAACTGCTGGGAACGTGTCTGGGAGCAGATGTAGCTGTCCCTGCCCCTTCCTTCTTTCTGCTCATGCGTATGTGAGGGCTGGAGCAGCAGAAGCCATTTTGTGATCCTGAAGCAAGATGACGATCATCCACACAGGGGCTCAGTCATGGTCAACAAGCTATCCCTGGATTCCCTGTGTGAGACAAGGAAACCTTGAATGCTTTCATCTCTGGGGCCTTCTCGGCAGTGTTGGATCAGCGGTGATTTAAACCCGCTAGCTGCTGCATGGGAGAAAGGTGAGCCTCTCCATTCCCATAAAGATCAACTGCCTGATAACGGATCCCTTCAGCACCTCGCGATCACACAGACTGGTGTGCTTCTTCCCTGTGGGCTTTGTTGCTTCCCTGCTAGATGGCCACTTGTTTACCTTCAAGTTTCTAAGACCCTAAATGCTCTATCTTTTGATAGCTGGGCTCCTTCAGCTTTCTTCACCACATTTGCTTATGCACCCGCTTTGTCTTCAGCGATCGTGTTGAGAAGGTGTGCATCATGGAATGACAGCTTAATAGAAGAACGTATTCTTGCATTGAGGGAGCACTTGAGTGGAGGCCCAATGTCCATCTGCTACCTTAATACTAAACCTATAAATGTATGCACATAGATCTATTTCCCCATCAAAGGGAAAAAAAAATCATATCAGTGTGTGCTCACCTTCCTGATACGATCGCTGAAGACAAAGCGGGTGCATAAGCAAAACTGGTGACGAAAGCTGATGGTGCCCAGCTATCAGAAGATATGGTGTCTGGGGTCTTAAAGGCTTGAAAGTACACAAGCAGCCATCTAGATCAGAAGCAACAAAGCCCACATGGAAGAAGCACGCCAGCCTGTGTGATCGCGAGGTGTCGAAGGGATCAGGTATCAGGCATCAAAGAACAAAGAATCTTACCATAGTGAATGATGGGAGAAGTGCAGATTGGGGACCCAAGACCCATCTGTAGGCAACTGGACATCCCTTACAGAAGGGTCGTGGGGCGTAGATGAGCCAGTCAGGGTGCTGTGTAGCAACGATGAAACATACAACTTTCCTCTAGTTCTTTGATGCTTCCTCCTCCCACTATCATGATCCCAAATCTACCTTACAAATCTGGCTAGACCAGAGGATGTATACTGGTACAGATAGGAACTGGAAACACAGGGAATCCAGGACAGATGATCCCTTCAGGACCAGTGCTGAGAGTGGTGATACTGGGAGGGTGGAGGGAGGGTGGGGTGGAAAGGGGGAACTGATTATAAGGATCTACATATAACCTCCTCCCTGGGGGACAGACAACAGAAAAGTGGGTGAAGGGAGATGTCGGACGGTGTAAGACATGACAAAATAATAATAGTTTATAAATGATCAAGGGTTCATGAGGGAGGGGGTAGCAGAGAGGGAGGAGAAAAAAAATGAGGAGCCGATATCAAGGGCTCAAGTAGAAAGCAAATGTTTTGAGAATGATGATGGCAACAAATGCACAAATGTGCTTGACACAATGGATGGATTGTGATAAGAGTTGCATGAGCCCCCAATAAAATTTTTTAAATTTAAAATTAAAAAAAATAAAAACAACTTCATGTATATATATATATATATATATGAATATGAAGATCGACTGCCTCTGAAACTTGGAACAGGGTTGCTCTGAGTCGCAATTGGCTCCAGGTTTTTCCACCCCACTGGAGACACTGTTCATGCGACTGCTGTTCAGTGTCATTGAATCAGTTTCAAGTCCTAGTGACCCGATGTCCAGCGAAAGGAAACACTGGCCAGTCCTGCGTCATCCTCACAACCGTTGCTAGGTTCGCGCTGTTCCATCTCCATCATCAGAGAGAGCAGCAAGCAGCTTTCTGCCCACGTGTTCTGTCAGCGCACAGCTGGGCTCCCTTCCCTGCTTTGTCCTTCTCTCCCTCTCCCTCCCCCAGACCCGGCTTGTGCCCCTACAAGGAGCTCGACTAGGGAGGGAAAGCACAGCCATTGGAATCAAACCAAACCACCTTTTGGTTGTGAATTTCTTGTTTTGATTGAATTTTGTTTTTCTCTCCGAAGCCCTTGAAGAAGAAAGGGTGTGCTTCTTCCCTTTTGTTGTGTGTTTGTTTCCTGATCGTGGAATCAGTAAACGCTCGGCAGATCCTCCCCATGGGACATACACCTCATTTGCGACTAGGGTCGGGGTCATTGGAACGAGTGAGCGTAGGCAAGAGATGGCTTGTCGCAGCTAGATGGTGACTGTGTGTCTGTGGGATGACTGGCTGACGCACCGGGAACGTGGCGAGGCTGCTGATCCACATCTCCCTTTGGGCCCAGTCAGGCATCACATGTGCAAAACTCACATGCTGACAACGACAAGCTGCCGTACATGGATGCTGATAGGAGACAAGAACGTTCCCCCGAGTGCGAAAGTCCCGTGCTCTGAACTTCAAATGTTAGCCTCCACCGGGGGGTTCCCTCTTATAGAAACACTAGCCCAGTGGTTCTCAACCTTCTTCGGGCCACGACCCTTTCATACAGTTCCTCATGTGGTGGTGACCCCCCCCAACCATAAAATGATTTTCATTGCTGCTTAATCACTGCCATTTTGCTACTGTGATGAATCAATCAGGCGACCCCTGTGAAAGGGTTGTTCAACCCCCACAGGGGTCACGACCCACAGGTTGAGAACCTCTGACCTAGACGAAGCCTCTCTTCAATCTGATGCCGAGATTCACCGCCTTCCCAGTCAAACTCCCAATGGGATTCATTGCAGAACTCGACCAGCTGATCCTGGTCAAGTGATAGGACCAGGTCATCTATATCCTGGTCAATTTATATGGCGTTGCAAGGGACAGTGAACTAGCCAAGAGAGACAAGCATATCAATGGAAAAGATCCATAGAGAGTCCAGAAATAGACCAGCACACACTCTGGGCCAATTGATGCCACCAAGTTGCCAAGGCAATCAATTCAAGGGAGAGAAGATACTCTTGTCTACCAGCACTGCAGGAAAACCTGGATATTCGTGTAGATTGAATGGACCACAGACTTGAATGTAAGAGCTCAAAACAACATTCTGAGGGGAAACCAGAGGGGCAAATGCTAGTGACTTGTGTTTTGTCGTATTTCTTAGCTCTGGCAGAAGCCAAATAAGAAAAATCCACATAATGGACTTCAAATAAACACACTTGTGACAATGGAAAGACGACAGCCACACAATCCCAAGCCAAAGCCATTGTCATTGAGGAGGTTCTGACTTCCAGCAGCCCAGTGGAGGGTTTCTGACACTGGTACTGAGCAGCTTTGCGGTTAGCAGTCCAATACTTACCCAACACCACCACCTAGCTTCAGTAAAGGGAGCTGCAGTCTGGGAGTGAAAACTTGCATGGCATTCTCCACGCCAGACTTCTTATCTAAAACTCTAAGGCCTGAACAAGGAGACAAAGAGCCCAATTCAAAGTGGTCCAAGGATTTGAGTAGGCATCTCTGTAAAGAAGTTATGCAGCGGGCCAGCGAGCGCTTGTAAAGATGCTCAACCTCATCGGCCATCGTCAGGTCTGAGGGAATTAGTGCTGCAGTAACAGCAATCCCACAAATGGGTGGCCTTAACACAGAGCAGGTGGCTAGAAGTTTGCATTTGGGGCACAGGCTCTCCCTCCGGCTTTCTCTCGACCGACCGGCTCCCGAGCAAAGCCCTGCTCTTCTTTCTGAGCTTCTGCTCCTGGTCAGTTTGCTGTGTCTCAGCATCTCTCTGCCCCTATCACTGCCACGTTTGCTTTTTAATTTCTCTTTCACTCTTTCATATTTCAAGAGATTGACTCAAGACACACCCCACCCAACAGGAATCCTGCTTCTGTCACACCCCAAAGGGATGACGGCCCCAGGCATGGACACACACACACACACACACACATTTTTGGAAACAAAAGCCATACTTGTCATCAAGGACATATCAGAACACACCCACAACCAGGCACACCCACACAAACCGCACCCCACTGGGACGGCCAGATGGAAAAAGACAAAGAAAGAAAGAAACAAACAACAGGTGTTAGCACCTGGATGAAATGGAACGCGGCTGATAGGAGACAAGCCCACTGTGGTCGGGTCCATTCTGGCTCAGAGAAAGCCGATAGGAGAGAGTAGCGCTGCGCCCTAGGGACCCCAGGGACTGAACGGCAGCGGAGCGATGGTGGCTTTGTTGCTGTTGTTGTTCGTTGTCTGAAACCAACTTGCGTGTCACGACGAGACTTTACCTTTCCTCCTTTCACAGCCACGCCGACCAATGTTTAGAGCTGTGCCTTGTGACTCTTTTATGTATATATTTCCTCCTTCGGTTCGTGGGATAGAGTGCATACAAAGCTACACATATTCTGTAGAGTTGCACAGCTGTCTCATCGAATCAGTGACCGCTCCGAGTGAGCCTGGAGGACAGGGGCGAACTCTTCCTGTGGGTTAACTCTTTATGGGAGCAGAAAGCCTCATCTTTGCCCCCCCCAACTCTGGCCTCGTCATAGTCTTTAAAGTCTTATCCTTCGCTGTGAAATGATAATGGGGCCATAAGAGATGTATTTTGATGAGATTGGCTAGCTTTGCTCAGCATGAGATTCTCTGTGTCCATGTCTTACAGTGTTGGACAGACTCATCCTTGTCTGAATGTACCAGAGGTAGTTTATGCATTCCTCCATCGTCAGAGTTGTTGATTATGCTCATGTCTTTACCAGATTATGGAATGTGCGGCAATAACAATAGGTATGCATTTATTTTGCAATTGTTTAAGTTACAATTCGACAGTGCCACCGGCAATGTATGAGCATTTTAATCTCTCCACATCCTCTCCAGCATTTATTAATTTCTATTGTTGCTATTGTTTTAATTTGGCTGAATGTTTTAATTTTTATTTCTCTTATGGCTAGTGAACCTGAGCATTTTTTCATATACTTGATCCCTCCTGGGTGTCCTCTACAGGGAGCGATCTAGTCACAGGTTGTACTCTTTTCTTGATTGGGAGATTTGTATTTTTCTTATTAAGATGTCATAATGTTCTATGGATTTTTGAAATAAGTCTTTTATCTGACATATTGCTAAATACTTTTTCCCAACCTGTGGGTTCTCTTTTAACTTTTTGGTGTTTTTCACTATGATCGGTAGTGTGTTGTCTTGTGTTAGTGCCCTCCAGTTGGTCCCTATTTTGTCATGGACGATCCTTTTGGTTCTAAGGTTTATATTTAGGTCTTTAATCCATCTGGAGTTTTTGTTTTTGTGCATGGGTGAGACATGGGGACATTTTACATAGACGCAATATCATGTACGTCAATCATATTGCAATAACATTGCAAACTCATCACCATGAGTCAGAATCATGTCCATGGCAACGGTTTTGTTTTTGAATGTTGTAAGGGACAGCTGCAAATCCAAAACCCAGAAACCCTGGCATCCGCAGAAGGCCTGTGTTTCCTTCATGAGTGTCCCCCAGGTTGTGGAGAAGTTTGAAACCGGGGCCCCTCGGAGAAGTCAAGCTGCAGCTACTAAGGTGACAGCAGCCTGTGTTCACACTGCATGTCTGGTTGTCAATGTTGACATTCACACACTTGAACAGAATTCACATGAATGCCCCTCAAAGCCGTTGAATTATTCTCTCATGTTTACAAATGTTAAAATGGCTCCTCATTGGGGACCAGCTAGACCCCTTCCATCGCCTGTCTCAGACACTCCCACCCTGGCCTCATGATGCTACTCTTTGCTCCTCACAAGGCACACACTTAGTATCTCCAACTACCTGCATGCTGTTCTCTGGGGAGCAGAACTTCACATGGGCAGGAATCCAGAGTCAAGCTCTGGACTTCGGGCCAACCATTCAGCCATTATTTAGAAGCAAAGGATATTTAGCGACAATGACAACAGAACTGTGTATAGCCCCAGGAGATCTGATTGATAAGAATTTCTGCAGTTAATGACTTTGGTCCTATTCATGGCTTCTAGGGACACAAAGACCCAGCAGGTGTCTGCTGCCCTCAGGAGAAGCCACAGCTCAGGAGCACCTGTGCCAGCTTCCCCCTGGAGTGTGGACTGGTGAGGCTAAAACAGGGGCTTTCATGGGTGGGTTTCAGGAGGGCTGACGCCCCTAGCCAAGGGGCCACAGATGCCTGGTACGGTGGGACTGCGTGGTTTTTGCCCCCTGTCCATCTGTTATGGGTTGAACTGAGTTCCCTCCAAAGAAAGGTTGAAGTTGAGAGCCCGTCCATGTGAAGGTGACCTTCTTCGGGGAAGTAGGATATTGTTCGTGTCATGAGTGAGTGAGCTCATCTTGGTGCAGGGCGGGTCCGGACCTTCATCCTCATTCCTCAGACTCGACCTTATCAAAGGGAGACCAGACACCAGACAGAGTCACCCAGAGGGGCTGGTGACACTGTTCAACCAACCCAGGGACATCAAGGGCAGCCAGGAGTCACCAGAAGCTAGCATGCTGACAAGGAATCAACATGGCTGCCAGCTGAGTTGCAGGCAGGGTAGAGTCAAGGGTGGGCTTATGAGATGGTTTGTGTTTACGAGAGTAGATAGAAAGTCCTGTCTTCTTCCCTCCAGCAGCTGGTGTGTTCCAACCGCTGGCCTTGTGGTTAGAAGCTCAGGGCGTAGCCCATTACTCTACCAGGACTTCTAGTGCGGACACACAAGGGTGTGTCCTTTCAAGCCACTGCACTGCGATGCGGTGTCCTGGTTGCCCTAGGCTGCCAGGCAGCGCTGAGACCTGCTCCGGGGGTTCTGCGACTCTGTTCAGCGAAGGTTTAGAGCGGTGACAATCAGGAAACTCGCAGCACCAGAGCTCTGCCCTCCTCCAGACAGTGTGACTTTCCTTCCCTGGGGACAGCCAAGAACTGTCTTTGAAGAGTGGCATCATGGGGGTTTCTCTGGCAGGACTTTCCCTGCTACAGTCCGAACATTTACATTCCAGGGGTCCAACCCAAGCAGGTCGTTTTCCACCATGAGATTCCCCACAAAGGAGCAGGGAGCCCAAATCTGAGGCTCGCTGGAGGTAAAAACAGAAGGCTCTTTTCCAACACTGGCTGAGTCTTAGTCCACATAATACTCACTCAGCTCACGTTGAAAGTGAAGAGAGAGGACCAAGCTTGGCGGCTTGCAAGTGGGCGGATGCAGGGTCACTCATGGTGCTTCGGACAAAGACAGCCCAGGAAGACAGGCCTGGAGACGCACTTCAATGGAAACGCCTATGAGCCACCATACACTGTCCACTGTCATACTGGAAGATGAGTTAACAAACCTTCCTCCAATCCCAACAGCTTCTTCATACAATCCAGCTCCTCTGATGACTTGCTCAGCATAGAGACTGAACAAGTTCAGTGAGAGGATACAACCCTGACGCACACCTTTCCTGATTTGAAACCTTACAGTATTCCCTTGTTCTGTTTGCATGACTGCCTCTTGATCTGTGTCCAAGTTCCCCATGAGCACAACGAGATACTAACGTACACCAACACTCTTAGTAAAAATTAAAAACATCAGAAAATCATCAGTGCTGGCGAGGATGTGGTGAGATTGGAGCACTCATACATTGCCGTGGAAACCAAAGGCAAACACAGATCTCATAGGGCCCTGTAGTCTCTCTATCTGGTATATGCCCCAAAGACACAAGAACACAACATCTACAAACATATGCACACCTAGGTCTACTGCAACACTTTCTGCAATAGAAAAAGGATGGGGAAAAAAACACCTGTCTATATAGGGATGGATAAATAAACTCTAGTACATTCAGACAATGGATTTTTTTTAAGGTGGGCCTGGCCAATCCATGCTATTAAAAAATCATTTTATTGGGGGCTCTGACAGCTCTTATAACAATCCGTACATCAATTGTATCAAGCACATTTGTACAAAGATTGCCATCATCATTTTCAAAACATTTTCTTACTATTTGATCCCTTGGAATTACCGTAGCTCCCTTCCCCACTCTCCTACCCTTGTGAGCCCTTGATAAACTATAAATCATTATTATTTTCATATCTTACACCATCCGTTGTCCCCTTCCCCCCTGTTTCTGTTCTCTATCCCCCTTTGGGTGGGGGAGTTATATGTCAATCATTGAGATCTTTCCCCCTGTTTTCTCCCTTCTCCCTTCCCCTTCCCCCTATCCTCTTGGTATCACTACTCCCATTTCTGTTCCTGAGGGGTTACTCTGTCTCAGATTCCCTCTGTCTAGAGCTCTTATGTATACCATTGTACATGCTCCAGTCTAGCCGGGTTTGTAAGGTAGAGCTGTTGTCATGATATTGGGGGTGAGGAAGCCTCAAGGAACCAAAGGGATATTGTATATTTCATAGGTGCTCTAATGCAACCTGGTTGACTCGTACTTTCCCTGTGACTCTTCTATGAGAGGATGTCCTATTGTTTACAGATGGGTTTTGGGTCTCCACTCCGACCTCCCTCATTCTCAACCATATGATTATTTGTTTTGGGTCTTCTGATGCCTGATACCTGATCCTGTTGACACCTCATGACCACACAGGCTGGTGTGCTTCTTCCCTGATAGCTGGCTGCTTAAATTCAGGCCTTTAAGACTCCAGACACTGTATCTTTTGACAGCCAGGCACCATCAGCTTTCTTCACCACATTTGCTTATGCACCCATTTTGACTTCAGCGATCATGTCGAGAGGGTGAGCATCACAGAATGCCAGGTTAATAGGGCAGAGTTTTCTTGCATTGAGGGAGGGCTTGACTAGAGGCCCAAAGTTGGTTCACTTTCTCAATATATTGCCATATAAATATATGTACATAGGCCAAATACCTATTTTTATGAATTAATGTATTTGCATATGTACACACCTGTTTCTACCTCTATCAATGGTTTTGCTTCTTAGATCTTTCCTCTATTTCCTTATACCTTCCTCCTGCCCCACTATAATGCCCACCCTTTATTTGCCTTTCAGTAATTCCTCTAGGCTAGATTGCTGTTGCTCCAACACCACCAGAGTCCCTATGTCCCTCTTCCCACTGATTTTAATTCCTTAGTGTTCCCCTGTCCATGGCATTGTTTTCTCACTGCTCCCTATGTAAAAAGGAATGTCATGCATCCTTCCTTAACAAACAAGGGTCTGCGGAGCACCCTGAGGCCTAGCCACATGACATCACACAGGTGGGCCTAGACTCAGCCAGTAAGGTCGGCCAATGCCTTCAACCACACCTCCCCAACCGGAGGAGATCAGAGCCTGCCATAGGAAGGCCAGGTCTCTCTGACTCCTCTTTTTCTCTTTTGTTTGGGTGCACTCTTGCAGGTCAGAGGGCAGGGACACACACACACCACCTGGGCCTGGGCCCAAGCTCCCTCACAGGCCTCTCTTATAGGGCACTCTTTTGGAATTTCCTGCTCTTGGCTCCTGGGATGTCCTGCGAATACCAGGAACTTCCCCTTTTCCTCATAAAAGCCACTTGGATTACAAACAAGCTTTTGCCGCGTGAATTCTCTCAGTGTTGCAAAGCACGAACTGAAGTATCCCACTCCAGAAACCTCACACAAACACCTTATGAGCCAGCAACCCATCTACTAGGTATATGCCCTAATGAAATCAAGAACACAGTATGAACAGACATATGCACACCTATGTGTATTGCGGTAAATTCCATAATAGCACAAACATGCAAACAAGCAAAAACTCCGATTATAGAGGAATGGATAAACAAACCCCGGAACATCCACACAATAAAAAGCGACGACTCTCCTAAACCCCACAAAACATGGACAAGGCAGGAGACCATTATGCTTACTCTTACAAACACCAATATTTCATGACGCCATTGTTATGGGGGGAGGGGAAGAAAAAGAAATGTGGTTTATTTATACACTATAAGACAAGACTTTGATGACTACCAGGAGACCAGGACTGGGGAATGGGGATGGGCAGGATACTGAGGGAGGGAGGGAGGGAGGATTGGGGGCGGGGAGGGGGTAGGGAGAAAGAGAACCACATTTATTGAGCGTTTAACTGGTTGTTGTTGATTTCACTTCTTGAGAAGGACCGTGTAAATATATATTTCAAACAACAACCCCCCCGCCCTAATCCCTCCAGATTCCGTGTCTCTCAAACTTAAATATTGGTCTGAGTGGCCAGAAAAGGGGAGGAAATGTCAAAATGGAGAAGAGAGAGAGAGAGAGAGAGAGAGAGAGAGAGAGAGAGAGAGAG
>NW_022111376.1:3117869-3125092 GCF_000313985.2 Echinops telfairi
AAATGTTTTGAGAATGATGAGGACAATGAATGTACAAATGCACTTTACACAATTGATGTGTGTATGGATTGTGATAAGAGTTGTATGAGCCCCTAATAAAATGATTTAAAAAAAAGACTGAGACTGGCATACGGAGGCAGAGACAGAATCTGAGGCCAGGGACACCTGATGGCGGAAGTTCCCCAGCACCACCTGCCTGTGGAATGCCCATGGTGTCAGGCTCAGGAGTTTCCATTCTACCCTCTGAGGCCTGCAGGCACCTCCTTAAAGGACATGGTCACCTATAATACGCCATCCCTAAGGCTAAAAGGGATCTCCTCCTCCCTAGTGGTCCCAGGACCAGCAGGCCGCATCCCACGCTGGGGTGGGGGTTTCACAGAGCAGGCAACGGACCACACCAGCTCAAGGAACTGGGGGGCGGGGAACCGTGGCGCCACCAGGGTCCCCCAGTGGGGCAGGCTCAGAGCTGGGGAGGCAGGATGACGCCCATTTACCTGGGTTGGGCCTGCCATGGCAAAGGATCAGAGGGGCTGAGGATGGGGTTGAGGCAGACCAGAGCAGCCAGTTGGAAGTAATGTAAAGTCTGCTGGCCTGGGGACCTGCTCAGAGACCGGGCCTGCTGCCCCCTGCCTTGGAGACCTGGGCTCCTGGATTTAGAAGCAGGGTCCTAGAGCTCCTGAAATGTTGGCCCATGATGAAAGTGAAGGAGAGGATGCCACCACCACCCCCCACCCCCACCCCCCGGCTTTGAGAGCATGTTCTGCGTGGCCAGACTGCAGCCGGGCGGCAGGGGTTGCCCAGCTGGCGACGGGGAACGGCAGCCACCAACCTGGCCTCGCCCTCTCACTTTGGCATCTGCCTGAACCACAGGGCCCTCAACATCTGCATGCCTGCTGTCTGTCCCCAGGAACAGCTCTTGCTTGGTTTGCAACCACTTGGGGGCAGGTGACACCATGCCACCACCGCTTCCCCTCTCTCCCCACCCCTCCACCCCCAGTTGTTTCTGTCTGTGGCATGACAGCTGACTGAGGACAGGCCAATGGCTGGCTATCCACTCCCAGGTGGCCTGCCTGGCTCAGCTCGCACTATCAGACAGAAAGTTGATGTGCTTCCACTCTGTCTCAAAAGTATTCCCATTAAGGTTCCCCCCGCCCCCCATTAAGGTTTAAGCCCACCCACAAAGTGCCCTGCAAGAAAGGCCTGGCTATCTACTTCTGAAAGATCAGACCTTGAAAGCCAAGTTCTACTCTGAGCCACATGGGGCAGGGGGTGGGGAGCCATGAATTGGGGACTGTGAGTTTGGGTAAGGTGGTGAATTATTAAACACTTCTTGAATTTCGTACAAGACATCAGATCTGTCACTCAGGCAGATTTATGAGAAGTCGTCATTCCCGCTGTCCCCACGAGAAAACAATGACCAATGAATGCTGGTATAAAATGGCTAGCAATTTCCCTCTGAAACTGAGCATGACAAAAGAGCTCAGTCTGAGGGCCCAGCAGTGTTGAGATGGTGTGGAGTCAACCCAGTGGTTCTCAACCTTCCTAATGCCGAGACCCTTTAATACAGTTCCTCATGTGGTGGTGACCCGCCAACCATAACATTATTTTCGTCACTACTTCATAATTATAATTTTGCTACTGTTATGAGTCAAGCGACTCCTGTGAAAGGGTCATTTGACCCCCAAAGAGGTCGCGACCCACAGGTTGAGAACTGCTGAGTCAACCCATCTCGAGACCCTAGAACCTCTACAGTCATGGGCAGAAAGCGGCAGGGGCAATCCTGGCAAGCTTCACCTTGGAGCAGTGATGGCCACAGGCAATTCAGTGATGGGAGCTGGGGGGACTGGGGTGCAGCACACACCTGGCCCCGCAAATGACATCCAGCTGAGTGTCCCATAGGGGTGTGGGGGAGTCCACATAGGCACAGTGCTTTTGCTCAGATAAGCAAAAACAAGTAAAAGCTAAGCAGAAATAGGCAGATGCCTTATAATCAAAAGCAAAGGCTTTTGAGGGACGAGATGACCCTGATCCCTGATACTGTTATCAATATACTGAAGGGCATAAAAATGTTCATAGCGAATTTTAAAAACAGGAAATTCAGTATAGAAAAGACACCTATTGGAAAGAACCAACTGTGAATTGTAGTTAACACCACCACCACCCCCTCCCCAAACCCACGATCTGGGCTGAAAATGGCACACGATGGCCTTAGGGGCAGAATCCCAAGGGGGTGGGAGAAAGTACCTGGAGAAATAATGGAAGCCATGGTCTATAGTTGGTGCTAGACATCATCCACAGAATTAAAAATTCATAATTTACAGGCTGATACTCAGGAAACAAAGGATAAAGGGCCAACTGTGAAAGAAAGCAGTCATTGAGCAATGACATGTGGCAGGGCTGGGGCTCCTTACCAAATCTCAGAAATGCTGGAGGACAGGCGAGAATGGAACAGCTTCTTTGCAAAGCGCTGGAAGGAAACCAATTCCCCTTTGAACTCTCAGTGTCCTTCCAGGGAAACTATCCTTTAAGAAGGATGGGGAAATAAATATCCTCAGACACCAAGAGCTAAGAGAATTCAACGGATCTGAGTAGGGAGATAGAGAAAGCAACCCCCAAACCCAATCCCCCTTGCCATTGAGTCAATTCTAACTCAGAGCGATTCTATAGGGCAAAGTAGACCTGGCCCTGTGGGTTTCTGAGACTGAAACCCTTTGACAGAAGTAGAAAGCTTCATCTGTCTTCCAAGAAGCAGCTGGCGGTTTCTAGCTGCTGACCTTGTAGTTCACAGCCTAGCTCATAACCAAGCAGCTGGAGCTGAACAAGCCAGTACATATCAGGGATGCTGATTTAAGACTGTGCTCTAGTCTGTGGCTCCCCAGAGGCAGAACACATGTGTCACTGACTTCTGGAAGTCCACAAGCCGAAGAACCAGGGAACACGTCTTCCTGATGGCCAGTCATGAACTCCCGGGGCTCTGGTACTGGTCCTCTTGCTAGCGTGCATCCTGTCTGACCAGAATCTGCAGGAAGATTGGGGAAGGGTTTCACAGTGGTGTCTGCAGAGCATTAAATCCAGCCGGGCCCCTTCTGAGCTGGGGCTTCCATCAGCGAGGCCAGCCCTGCTCCCCAGCCTTCAAGCCTGGGAAGCGCACCAGACCTGCCAAGACAAGTCGCTGTCCAAGTGCTGAAGTGCTGGCGGGCTGCCCCTGGCTGAGCTGGGCTCAGCTGGATGAGAACTTAAGTACAGTCCAGTCCTGGTGGGGCAGTGCGTGACCCGTTGAGCTGCTAAGCACAAGGTCATCGATTCAGAAACCATAAGTCGCTCCCCAGCAGAAAGATGAGGCTTTCTACTCCCGTAAAGTTTTAATCTTAGGAAATATACAGGGGCTGTTCTATCCTGCCCTATGGGGTGGGGATCAGCTTGATGGCAGGGAGTTAGGTTTTGAGTTTGGATGGAGGCTCTCCCGCCAAAGTATATGTCCACGTGCTCGCCCAGTCAGTACAAAAATGTCATTTCAAATTCCAGAAAGAGAGACATGACAAGTCCTAACCTCACAGTCAAGTAACAGCGACCACTGACTCAGGGGTTTCCAGAATCAACCCTGGGGCAGGCAGCTTCTCCTGGTGGGAGTGGCCAGAACCTTTGCCTTAGGTGGAGAGGACACAGAGGACCAGTGCATGGAGGGTGGGTGGGTCCACACCTGTGCAGATAAGCCTCATCCCCACGGAGAAGGAGCGGCTCTTCTCGTCCCTGTGTAGTTCACCCAAGCCCTGGGCAAACACATGCACACAGCTGGTCCCTCAAGGAGCCAGAGTGCTCCGGAGTGTGCATTCCTGAAACTCACTACTAGATGGCGACATCGGCCCTAGAAAAAGAGACAGAAAAAAAGCGGGTCTCTAAGTTGTGGGCACCTGGCATGGCAGGGCTCTCCATTTACAAGAAGGGACAGGCAAGATGGCGGCAATGTAGTTGACTCTCCTGGAAACCCAGTCCCTCAAGGCCCCAAAGCCTCCTCCCAGTCCACCAGCCTTCCCTAGCCGCTGACCATGGTCACTGTGTGTGTGTGTGTGTGTGTGTCCCAGGGAGAGGGACCTGAGGACCCAGAACCAGGGAAGGCGGAAGGTCCAGTCAGGCCCCAGCCGTGGCCTCCTAGTGTGGCCAGGACCCTGGAGGAAGTCTCCTCTCTGGGGCAGGGGTGAC
Source organism: Echinops telfairi (assembly GCF_000313985.2). Classification (NCBI taxonomy): domain Eukaryota; kingdom Metazoa; phylum Chordata; class Mammalia; order Afrosoricida; family Tenrecidae; genus Echinops; species Echinops telfairi. Next base: position 3,122,070 of record NW_022111376.1, read on the forward strand.
ATGGAAGCCCTGAAGAACTGGGCCCTGAGGAAGTCCTCCAACAGGCCGGAAGTCCTGTTGCTCTCAGTAAACCTGAAGTCGTAGTCATGGCCACGAAGGCCTTGTTGGTCACTATCTCCACTCCCCCACTTCCTGTGCTCCTGCCACACCGTCCTCTGGGTCTCCTACTCCCAGGCCCCACCGACCTCAGAACCTTTGTACAAGCTATTCCTTTTCCTTGGGATGCTTTTCCCCGTACAGCCACATGGCTCCCCTCTCACTCCACAATTTTGCAGGACTATTACGATGGCAATGAGACCAGCTCCACCTCACTGCTTCACCTTGCAGTCTCCAGCCACCATGGACTAGATAGGTGAGGGTCTCCCCCTCACCCCCCACTCCCCCGGCCCCACTGGCAGGAAGTCTTTGCCACTTTGATTCCTGACACTCGAACATCATAACCCAGTGGCAGAAAAGCGCCCTTCCTCGGTCCTCCTCATCGCCTTGTGCCCTCCTGCCCCGTGCACATCTCCGTGGGGACTTGGGGCCTCTTCTGGGTGCATCTGCAGCCTGAGATGTCAGAGTTCAACTTACTGTACTGGGCAATGGGGCAAGTGGGCGACTGGCCCAATGGGGCTGCTGGTTTCTGGCACTCTGATAGTGGCATTGCTGCCCACAGGCTCAGCGCCTTTCTGGGGACCTCATTGATCTTCTCTTGTGCTTCTCAGAGGCCGCCTCAACCCCATGCAGACCCCGAGACCTGCTCTACCTGCCTCACGGCACCCCTTCCTGGAGCAGCCCTAATCCGAGGTCGCCGCCTTCAAGAAGCCCTCCAGGGCAGCGCCCTCTGGAGACAGCATAACTCAGTCCCTTGCACCAGGCATGGGGCTGAGGGCTACTGAGCATGTGCAGGTGGATGGCCAGTCCTCACACCACCCTGAAGACTGGAGTCTGGTTTTTCCTACCCAGAAGCTCCTGTTCTCTGCCCAGGTGACTGGAGACCGGGGTGAACGGGGCAGCGCCAAAGCCCCTGGGAGCGTCACCCTGAAAAGGAGCAGAGGGTAGAGTGGGCCCCATGACAGCAGGAACATGGCAGGCTGGGGTTGTGGCCATGCTGTGTGTGATGTGGCCTACCTGGTGGATTCTAAACAAAGATCGCCAAGGTCAGAGACACTCCTCACACTCTGAGGCTGTGGGGACAGTGATGTTGACCCAGAAGTAGGGAGACCTACAACTCAGAGCAGCCTCTGGGCCTTTGGAAGTTTCTTGGTCTCAAGGCAGGAGGAGGCTTCCACCCACTGCCTGAGCCGGACTCTCTCTGATGGTGGAAGTTGGGGCTCTGCTCTTTATGTTCCCAGAATGCAATGACCATTCTGGGACTGCCCTTCAATCGTCGCTCCTCATGTCTCTCCACCAATCGTCTCTGTGCAGCTGGCTCCATCCCTGCCTGGAGAGGTGCCATCTTTTCCTGGAGCACAGCTGTCCCTAGGCCCATCATTGTGGAGCAGTGGGAGTGGGAGTGGGGCAGGTGCTGCAAGCATACAGCTCACCTTATCCGCTGAGTGTTCATGTCAGCCCCAGTACCAGGGCCACTAGGGAGGGCTCTGCAGCACCCCTGCATTCAGGTTCTCACCGAGGGTGCCTTTTGTAAGGTCTAGACATGTTTTAGGACTGTTAGATCTGCCCTGGCCACGTCACTCACTGCCAGCACACTGTAGCCCAGGCCATAGAACAACCTCAATAGCTCCTCATTAGACATTTTCTCCCATGAATTCCACTGTGGTTTTTCTTAGAAATGACTCACTAAGGCCAGCTTCCACTAAAAGGGAGAGAAATTAAGGGAAGGATTTCATCAAACTGTGGGTGCATTTCTAAAACCACATAATGACAGTGAATAAGATGGAGAAATCTAAGATCACATCCAGGGAGAAAGACGAGGCTTTCAATTCCCTTAAAAAGCAACAGTCTGGGAAACCCACTGGGGCAGTTCTATTCTGTCCTACAGGGTCACTATGAGTCCACATTGACTCAATGAGAGTGCGAAGATAACTTTGCACCAGGTACCGGGCCAAGTGGACATCCTGGAGAGGAGCTAATACTGGAAGCAAGGGATGAGTGAGAGGCCCGAGGAGCCGGTGGGCCTATGGGAGCTTGCTAAAACTTAAGTCAGGGTCTGCTTTCAGTGATGATCGAAGCGTTACTGTTAGACCAGTCCTCCCGTAGGTCACAGTTGCAAACCAGGACAAAATATCGTCTAGAAATTTCTGGAAGGCCCAAGGGACTGGGAACGGGGACAGAGCTCACAGGGAAGTAAACGCTCGCAGGACGGGGGCAGCACTGGTGGGTTTCTGCTGGCACCGTTTCTAGCGCGTGAGGGCAGGTTATAGAGGGCACCCACGCTGGATGGCCAAGACGCAGCTAGCGACCCAAAGGGCCACGTTCAGGATGAGCAGAAAGGGAGAGGGCCAAGCCTGGAAGGAGAAAACCACACCGAGGGAGCCCCAAGTCGTCTGCCCTAAGATCTGGGTGACCCTTCACTGCTGCATGCACAGCGCAGACTGCCAGCGGACGTCTCAGATGATGCCTGCCACGAGGGAGGCGGGTTTCGAGTTAACGTTAACCGCCAGCTAAAAGGCCAACAACGCCTCTTGGGAGGAACATCCCAGAAACCAAGAAGCCAGAGTCACTAGCACACATCATTGACAGTGTCCACGATACAAGAAAGCAAAAGACAAATGGAAAACAACCTTACATTCAAAAGAAAAGGCTTTCTAGGAAAACCAGCCCTGAGGTGAGCCAGGTGCTGGAATTTGCACGGGGTTTTCCAAGCAGCTGTTTAAAATATGCTGGAAAAACAAAAAACCTCACTGCCAGTGAGTCTGTACATAGTATCTACAAGCAGTCCGTAAAAGTAAACAGTGGGGGAAGGAGGGGGCGGAAATGAAGAACTGATACCAAGGGCTCAAGTAGAAAGAAAATGTTTTGAAAATGATGATGGCAACAAATGTACAAATGTGCTTGACACAATGGATGGATGGATGGAT
>NW_022111376.1:3125973-3127361 GCF_000313985.2 Echinops telfairi
GTCAGGCCATCTTGAGAGCGCGGTGGATGCGGGCCAATAGGTGCGGGCCTTGCCCAGCGAGCCCTCACTGCGCAGGTCCCGGTGCCATGACGACTGCTCACGTGCACGCCCCCCCCCATGACGACATGCGCCTGCTCACGTGTGCCCCCCCCTAACCTCACGTGACTTCCGGACCAACGGCTCCCTCCGCAGAGGCTCCTGGGAAAGCTCCCTCCGCACGTGGACTGGGCGGGGCGTCTGTGGGCGGGGCCACGTGGCCGAGGCACGTCAGTCCCCACGTTAATCCGCACGTTGATCCGAACGTATATCTGCACGCGGATCCGCACATCCCCCTCACTTTGTCTCGGGTCGGAGGTGCGGCAGTCTGGTGCGGCTCGTCCCGGGATTGTGGGTGTCCACAGGGTCTCAGTGGGTGAGTGGGGCCGGGGTGAAGCGCCTGGGGTGGCGGAGCTCAGGGTGCTGGAACCGGGGTGCTGGAGCCGCGGTGAGGGGCCTGAGGTGGCAAAGCTCAAGGTGCTGGAGCCGCGGTGAGGGGTCTGGGGTGGCGGGGCCCGGGGTGCGGTGAGGGACCTGGGGTTGGCGGGGCTCGGGGTGGCTGTGCTCCGGGCGCCGGGCCCGGGGTGAGCGGGTGGAGGTGGCGGGCCTCGGGTGGTGAGCTGGGTATGGGAGGCAGGGTAAGTGGGCTCCGGGGTGGAACCTGGGGTGCCGGAGTGGGGGGAGGGGCTTGAGGTGAGGGGCTGCAGATGGCGGGTCCCAGGGTGTCAGAATCAAGGTCAGGAAGGCGGGGGAGGGGCGTGAGCAGCCCGGGGTGGCGGCCCGTGGGTGGCAGACCCGGGAGGAGCGTGGCTGGGTATCGGGACCCTGAGTCGTGGTCCCAGAGCGCCGGAGGAAGGAAGCCAGGTCGACGGTGTTCAGGGGCGGGGGAGGACGGCGTGAGGGAGCCTCGGGTGGGGGCATCCAGGGTGGGGGCAGGAGGCCGGGTGGCCACTGCGGCATGGGGGCGCTGGCCAGTATGTCGCCCGCCTGGGCGGGGTAGCTTGGCGGGGTGGGTGCCTAGGCCCCGTGTGGGGCGGATCGTGAGGTGCGCACGGCGTTGCCGTCTGCCCTCGGGCGGGCGGATCGTGAGGTGCGCACGTTGGCGTCTTTGCCCTCAGGCGGGGGGATTGTGAGGTGCGCAGGGCGTTGCCGTCTGCCCTCGGGCGGGCGGATCGTGAGGTGCGCATGGCGTTGCCGTCTGCCCTCGGGCGGGGGGATCGTGAGGTGCGCATGGCATTGGCGTCTGCCCTCGGGCGGGCGGATCGTGAGGTGCGCATGGCGTTGGCGTCTTTGCCCTCGGGCGGGGACGCCGCTCGTTCTCCACCTGCCTCCCTCAAACGCCACCCCCCCCC
>NW_022111376.1:3128948-3131206 GCF_000313985.2 Echinops telfairi
GGGATCGATCAGCCGCTGGAAAGATGGCGCCCAGATTCCCCGGGCGATTCTGCTCCTCCACGGGTATCACAATGAGTATCGAAAGTTAACAGCACAGCAAACACCTAGGGAAATGCCATCCATCGATAACTACTTTCCTAAACACAAGCATAAACTGAATACGGACCAGGGAAGAGGGGAAGACCAGGCTCCCAGCTATGGTGGGGGGTGGGGTGCGGAGGAGAGAAGGGGGTAGGGGGGAGACCAGGGTCCCAGCTATGGTGGGGGGTGGGGTGCGGAGGAGAGAAGGGGGCAGGGCAAACAGTGCAGAGGTGCAAGTGTGGTAAGGTCTTGGTCATCTTGGGGCGGGCAGCGGGGGGATGGGGGGGGTGGCACCTACGTCCCTCTCTTTGTTGGGACCGTACCCAGTAGAAAATGGCATGCCCCCTTCTGGTTGTCCCCAGGTCCACAGCCATGGCACTGGAGAGGCTGCTGCGGGACTGGTGCAAGTGGATGGGCGTGAACGCGTATAACTCGCTGCTGCTCGTGGGCATCCCAGAAGACTGTGCCGAGGAAGAGTTTGAAGAGGCCGTCCGGGCTTCCCTCTGGCCCCTGGGCCCGTGCCAAGTGCTGGGCAGAGTCTTCAGGAAGGAGCTGGGGACCATGGTCGCCTTGGTGGAATTCGCTGACAATTTAAACCGTAGTGTGGTCCCCCAACATATTCCAGGCAAAGGGGGACCCTGGAGGGTGGTCTGCCTGTCCCAGGTCCCCGATACTGAACTAGAGGGGACTCTAGCTTTCCATTATCAGTTTAAGGGCCCCGTGCCGGCTGGCAGGGCAGGTGAGGCGGGAGCCACAGCCAAGGGAGCCGCCGGTGTGGCCATGGCAGGTGCCATAGGGGTCTCAGATGAGGCAGCTGCTCCGTCTGAAGGAGGAACTGCAGGCGAGGCAGGAGGCACCAGTGAAAGTGGAATGGAGCCTGTGACGAGCACAGCAGCTGAGGCAGGAGAGGCAAGTGTGGAGGCTCAAGGAATGGTAGTGGCCTCCGAAGAGGTAGAAGGTCTGTTAGAAAGGGAAGCAGCAGCTGAGGCCGGAGTGCTAGGTGATTCAGGCTATGAGGATGTGCCAGCGGGTACAGGCGAGGTAGCAGTGGAGAATGTGGCTGGCTCCTCAGGTCAGAAAGGAGCAGCAGGTGGAGTAGGAGCAGCTGGAGAGGAAGGACGAGCAGTTGAAGCAGGAGAAGAGGCTGGAGCAGTAGGTGGGGCAGCTGGAGCGGCAGTGGCAGGCTACGAGGATATCAGGGCATGGGGCGAGGCAGCAGCCCCTAGAGAAGGAAGAAGGCCCCCAGATTGGATGCGTAAGTGGAAGAATGCTCTGCCACCTATGTTGGAGAACCTGCGCGTTCAGGAGCTGAGGCCCTTTTCAGGTCAGGAAGCAGCAGATCCTGAAGAAGAGCCCTTCGAAGTCTGGGTGGAACACGCCTACAACATGCTGTACCTGTGGCGCCACCTGTCAGAGAAAGAAAAGAAGCGGCGCCTGGTGGATTGCCTGAGCGGCCCAGCCCTGGATGTCCTATGCACCCTCCTGGCCGAAGACCCCAATCTCTCCATGCAGGACTGCCTGGTGGCCATGGTGCAGGTGTTTGGCACTCAGGACTCAAGCATGGCTGCGCAGATCAGTTTCCTCACCTGCACCCAGGAGCCCCAGGAGCCCCTGTTTGACTTCGTGATGCGTCTGGAAGGTGTGCTGCAGACTGCAGTGGAGAAGGGGGCAGTGCAACCATCCAGCGCCGACAAGGTGCGTGTTCGGCAGGTGCTGACTCGAGGTCGGCCCAACTTCATGTTGTGCAACAAGCTGATGTGCATATACCTAGAGGGTTGGGCCCCTGACTTCCTGGGGATGCTGAAGCTGATCGAAGAGTGGGAGGATATGATGGACTTGGAAAAGTCTGAGCCCACCCATGGCAAGAGGCTGGTGTTCCAGAATTATCCAGATGTTGACTCCAATAATGAAGATGCTGCCCGGGCCAACCTCAATGCTGCAAGTGTTGCCCGGGCCAACCCCAGTGCTGCAGGTGACAACTCAGATGATGAAGGTGGTGCCAAGGCCAACCCAGACGACAAAGGTGCTGACCCAGACGACGAAGGTGGTGCCGCAGGAGCCGACCCAGATGACAAAGGGGCGAACCCCGACAATGAAGATGCCGGCTCAGATGACAAAGGGGCTGCCAAGGCCAACCTGGGTGCTGCAGGTGCTGACCCAGACGACAAAGGTGCTGA
>NW_022111376.1:3131363-3143478 GCF_000313985.2 Echinops telfairi
TGCCAAGGCAAACCTGGGCGCTTCAGGAGCCGACCCAGACGACAAAGGTGCTGACCCAGAAGACGAAGATGCCGGCTCAGATGACAAAGGGGCTGTCAAGGCCAACCTGGGTGCTGCAGGTGCTGACCCAGACGACAAAGGTGCTGACCCAGACGACGAAGGTGCCGGCTCAGATGACAAAGGGGCTGCCGAGGCAAACCTGGGCGCTAAAGGTGCTGACCCAGACGATGAAGGTGGTGCCGAGGCTAACCTAGATGCTGCAGGTGCTGACCCAGACGACAAAGGTGCTGACCTAGACAACAAAGGTGCTGACCCAGACGACGAAGATGCCGGCTCAGATGATGAAGGGGCTGCCAAGGCCAACCTGGGTGCTGCAGGTGCTGACCCAGACGACAAAGGTGCTGACCCAGACGATGAAGGTGCTGACCCAGACGACGAAGGTGGTGCCGAGGCTAACCTAGATGCTGCAGGAGCCGACCCAGATGACAAAGGTGCTGACCCCGACGACGAAGATGCCGGCTCAGGTGACGAAGGGGCTGCCAAGGCCAACCTGGGCGCTGCAGGTGCTGACCCAGACGAGGAAGGGGCCGACCCAGACGACGAAGGGGCCGACTCAGATGACGAAGGGTCCACTGAGGCCAGCCTGGGTGTTGCAGGTGCCGACCCAGACGACGAAGATGCCGACTCAGAGGATGAAGGGGCCGCCCAGGCCCACCCAACTGCTGGAGAGTCCAACATGGCCATCGACAAGCCTGGATCGCCCACTGTGGCTGGCCCAGAAGCCGATGCTGCTGCAAAGGGTGCCCCTGCCCCTTAGGAAGGTGGGCACGCCTCCACCCCAGCTCACGTGGGCAGTGCTCCTGCGGCAGAGAGTGCAGGCACTGGATCTCAGTGCCTTGGCCAGTGAGGGGTGACGCCCACCTCAGGACGGCAGGAAGAAGGAAGGTCTAGGGGTGGGGCTGGCTGCCGGAAGCTCCACTCCAGTTGTTCGTGACTCAGTTTCCTCAATCTGATGCCGTTTTCTTTGCTTTCTTTCAGTATTGCCCTTTGCCTGTCCTGGGGGAGAGGGACGGCGGGGTGGGGGGGCTTAAGGCAGGATCCCACCTTAGCCGATCGAGTTGGGAAGGGACCTCCAGAAGTATTGGACGTTGCCAGAGTTCATTGTCCTGACAGGAGGCAGCCTGTGGGCTGCTGAGGGTCCTCGCTGGGGACCCCAGGGGGAGGGGGGGGTGTCCCTGGTGGTTGTTACTTGTCCCCTCTGTTATGATCCTTCCCTTCAATGATTCTAGTTCATGTTTATCTTTAATAAATCTGCTTGAGTGTTACTACTGAGTCTTGCCTCTGCTGTGGGCCTGTGGGGAGGAGGGATGAGTGTGTGTGTGTGGGGGGGGGCAAGTGCAGAAAATGCCCCCCTCGGTGGTCCCATGAATCCATCTCCCTCTTGAGACATGAGTGCTTTTCTTTGAAAGGTGATTTTTCCTGTTTCAGAGTTGCACCGGTGCTCAGCTTGACATGGTCCCTGGGACATCTGGAGGTGGATGGGCCCTATGGTAGTGGTCTCCAGGATGGCTCAGGAAATGTCACTGGCACCTAGCACCTGGGGGTCAGAGCCGCTGCACATGGTGGGGTGCAGGGTGCCCCCGTGGAAGACAAGCGCCACACTCCTGGTGAGAAAGTTGATGTCAGAGGCACGGGGCTGACTCTTGGGAAAGCCTTCCATAACATTTAATTTGAGACCTCTCCGAACTTGGAATCTCACCCTGGGGCGGTGATGATAACAGCTCATTTAGCAAAGGGAAGTGTCTAGGTACTTGGGGGGCTTCTGGGAGAATGCGCACAAACACATATATTTGCTCAAGAGGCCCATCCCCACGCCTAAGCCCTGCTATTCCCTTTTCCCGGTGCCCTGCCTTACACTCCCAGCCTCCAAACCTGGGGCAAGCGCCCTGGCTTTTTAAAGCTACCCACTTGTTAATAGTAGTGCTCACAAGGTGCTCCCTAGGACCCTGCCCTCCAATGGCATCAGCTAAGTGGGGTGCAGAGATAGGCTTAGTCCCTCAGAGGCAGAGACTGCAGAGGTAGGGCTTAGGAGCCAAGAGCACCTGTAAAGAGAGGGCGGCTGCCCCCAGGTCACCTTGTCACAGGCGAGGCACTGAGTGACATGTAGCTGGCTCCTCCTAGTCCCCCCTCCACGTTCGCTTCTCTCCCACAAAGCTTTCACCCACCCTACTCTGACACATGGACCTTCTGCCTGAACACCATCACTGGGAAGAGGCAACTTTTGTCACAGATGTTAAAGGGTAGCCTACTCCTCCAAAGAAAAGGGAGGGCTGAGGTGTTGGGTTGCAAGTTTGGGATCAGGTGGGGGCGTGAAGTACAGGTCTCACTGTCAAAACAAGTAGGTGAGAGGGGACCCTGTGGCTGTGCAGGGAAAAGCATCCAGGGAGAGGGAACAGTCAGGGCAAAGGCCCTGAGGTGTGTGTGTGTGGAGTAGAAGCTGAAGTCAGCAAGGCTTACTTTTGGCTGTGATGACATTAGGTCTACTCATGGCACTGGTCACAGTTTAAAGACGCTCCGGGAGACCAGAGCCACTTGCCGCCTCCTTGGGAGATGGGAATGGCCCTTTCCACAAACTCTCCACAGCCCCCTAGTGGAACTGCTGGGAATTAGTCAGTCACGGCCAAGCCCCAGCCCCAGCAAGGCAACTTGCCTGTTGGAAGTCCTCTCCCAGAGACCTATTGTCACTTTTGAAGGAAACAATGGATGTGACCTCCCAAGCACGAAGCCTGGCAGCTAAAGGCTCTCAGTGATGGAAATGTTTTCTGTCTTCTCTCGGTAGAGTAGCCAGCCTTCAGCTTAGATGGGGTGATCTGTAAGGAAGGGCCACACATGTCCACAAGTCCGGGTACCTGACCTGTCAGTGCCAGGCTGGGTGTAGGGATTGAAGTAGGGGGAGCTTTCTGTTCATGGTCTGGCATGTTATCGGCCTGCAAAAGAGATACTTTATGAAAGGGAACTCCTTCAAGGCCTTGGGCTAGTTTTCTTTCCAGAAACTTCATGAGCTGGTGGTGTTTGAGAACAGCTTCAAAGAGAAAAAGACCACCGGGAATGGCTACAACCCCAAACTACGGGGAATCGGGCACCCACAGCACCAACAGCGTGTCGGGTAAGCTTTGGGCTGTTAACATAAAGGTCTATGATTCAAACCCACCAGTCACTCCAAGGGAGAAAGAAGAGGCTGGCTGCTCCTGGAAAGGCTGCAGTTCTACTCTGTCCTACATGGTTACTAAGATCTGATTAGATTAATAAAACCTAAGGAACCTTGGAAGAAATACTGCCAGAGTGCTCCTTAGAGGCAAGGATGGCAAGGCTTCATACAGGCTGTGGACATGTTGTCAGGAGAGATCAGTCCCTGGAGAAGGACATCATGGTCAAGTAGAGGGGCAGTGAAAAAGAGGAGGGACCTCAAGGAAGATGGAGTGACACAGTGGCGACAACAATGGGCTCTTCTGTTGTACGTCAGGTTCCAATGAGTAGGAAGTGTAGAACAATGAGGACACCAGGAGGGGGCGGTAGTGGACCTAGCCCTGCAGAGACCTAGTCAGAGACAGGTGAGAGAAAAGGTGAAGGTGCAAAATCAAGCACACTCAAAAGCCAACAGAGTTCCTACACCCGAGAAAGCAGACTATATATATATATACACACACACACACATATATATACACACACACACATATATATATATTTATTTTACGATATGCTATGTAGATATCTGGGGAAAAACCCTAACACTAAAACAAAACTCACTGCCATCGAGTTGTTGCTGACTCATAGCAAGCCTATGGGACCGGTGAGAATTTCCCCACTGAGTTTCTGAGATTGCAACTGCTCACAGGAGTAAAAAGCCCTCTCTTTCTCTCAAGGAGCAGACTTGTGGTTTTAAACGGCCGTGAATCACAGCCCAATGCGTACCCACTATTCCATCAGAGCTCAATCAAGCACATTTAAAAAACGGCACGCTTGCTGTGTGCAACAAGAACAATACACAAATAATAAAAGGAGGAAAAGAATGGACGCCACACCACAGCGGGGCTCTGTCACAAAAGCAATGAATTCTCCATCAACTCAAAATACAAGCAAGCTTACTGCAGGGACGGAGGGCTCCAAGAAGGATGTTAGCAGAGCTCCGGGAAGAAATTGGAAGAGAGATATCAAAGTATTACAGAGATGCGGGTCGCATGAAAAAGACTTCAAAACAAGATCACCATGACCCAGAAACACACCTGCACAGCGGACATGTGGGGACAGATGCAGAACTGATGCCTCACCCTTCCTCTCACCGCCTCAGCCCTCCAGGTTGGGGGTCTGTTAAACAATTCCATGTACATTGTCATGGTTTCTAACACTGAGACCATGACAGGCATGACTGTCTCTTCCCGCAGTGCAGTTCCTGCATCGATAGGGCCTCAGGGCTTCTAGCCTGTCCCCAGATACACGTGTTTTCCTTGGTCACGTTTATTTGATTTTTGCTGGTTTTCCCAGTGGTTTTGAACTGCTGACTTTTTGGATTATAGCCTTACTATGTCACCAGGGCTCCTAAAAAGAAGATGGTAACTAAGAAGCGAGTGGCGGGTGGGGGGAAGCCCATAATTGACAGAGGGCAGAGGTGGGGGATGGAGGGAAGTTAGACTGGCTTCCAGTGTCTCCACATCAGCTCTCTAGGGGTGGGGGGGTGGGGGGATGGTCACATGCTTCTGAGGCAAAGAGCATGGATTCTCCATCTGGCCTTTCGCATGGAAAGATAGAAAATAATTATCTCTGGACAATAACATCGAGCCAGCTCTACGATGAATCAGAAGAAAGACCTCAGAACTGAGAGAGTCCAGTAGGCTCTGTGGACAACCCCCATGCCCTGCCCCCTAGAGGCACATGGGGCCCTCCCCCAGCTCCCTACCACCTCGGTTCTGGGAACTGGCAGGATGCCCCCTTACTCCACCCCCACGTGCCTGCAAGAAATGAGAAAGGGCAGTGCCAGGCCCCAAGGACAGCTGCAGAAGCTGCTTGGCCAGGCTTGGAACTTTCCAGTGGGTGGAGAGGGCGCTAAGTGCTCTCTCCCTTTCTGTCTGTTTCTGCCTCACCCCGTACTCCCCTCACCCCCCTTTCGGTATCGCACACACAAAAACATGAAGCTGCGAGGCCCCAGTGGAAAGATGAGCCCCTGCTGGGTACAAGGTAACCCTGTGCAGCTTCCACTTAAAGCCCAGCATGATCTAGCCTTTCCTGTTCTCGGAACTGAACTGTGCTGTTTCCTAGACAACGCATTTTGTATAATCATGGTCAAGGCAATGTACACTTGCGCTCCAAAGCAAGGTCACAGTGTAATACCGATTCTCCACGGCAACAGCAGACTCGTCATCTGCCATGGGCGATGGGCTTTGTGATGAGAGCTGAGCAGATTGCCTGCTCCTCAGCCTGTGACTCAACCTTCCTTGGTAACTCGGCGCCATTCAAAAGGTTTGACTTCACTGTGGTTCGAGATTTGCAATTCGCCACACAGCGCCTGATAGCTAAACGGTGACTCTAATAAACAAACCTGTTCCAACAAGAACCATTCCATGTGACCCAAGACCTTGGCATCTGTGTCAACCAAAGTATCTGGTGACCTGTGCCATCAGCCCTCTGTGGGCCCTGGAAGGTGTGAGCTCTGACGAATGGGGATTGGAGGGCAAAAGTGTATTGATGAAGATTTGATCTTGCTCCTAATTTCTTCTCCAAGCCAGGCAGTGGGGCCCCTCTGTGCCATGAGGTGGCGTATGGGTCTGAACACAGCACCACCCACCCACCCATAAGCCAGCCTTGGTGGGAGCAGACCACCTTCTTGGAGAAGGGAGAGGAGGAGGGAGCTGGGTGGGGGGCGGGCGGGCGAGGACTTCCTGAAAAACCAATGCCACCTAGACAGCTGTTGGGTGTCATGGAATCTGTTCCAACAGTGACCCTGTGGGCTTTCTTCTGCTGGTGGCTTTGAACCACCGATGTATCAATTAGTAGGTGAACACTTAACTGTTGTGCCATCGGGACTTCTGGCTATTTCTCCAACCTTCCCAGAGAGGGACACTGGGCTAGCCGAGTCCCAAGTGGCAGCACCTGCTCAAGATCATCAAGGTGAGGGTATGGGCTGGGGAGGGGTTTGTGTGTAACCTGTTTGGGGACATGCAGGTGGGAGAAGTGGGGCTTCTGAACACCCCCACTCAAAAGAACTTGAGCTCAAATACCCTGCCCCCACCTGCTGACATGTTTGTCCCCACTGGCCACCTGGTGCCGGCCTCCCCTTGGTCAGCCTCTGACTTCATGGGTCACCTGTTCTCCAAGGCCCCTTCCTCTGGGGCCCCTCTGAGCACAGTCAGTCCCTCCCTCTTCCACCTGAATAAGCCATATCCAGAGGCGGCCAGTGGAGCAGGGGAGTTGGCTGACTTACAGCCCCGCTGCTGTGCTCACCCACTTCCCTCCCCTCCCCTCCCCTTGGCTTGGACCTTGAGGTGCCAGGAGAGGCCAGAGTACGTGACAGCAGGTGCAGTACCAGGCACGCCGCCCCCCCAGCATGGCTCCCCCCGCCCTCCCCCATCTCTCCTTCTCACCCACTGCCTCCCTCATTCTGTAAACAGACCTTCGACTCCCAAGAGCCCTGACTAGGCTGGAGGGAGACATTTCACTTCAGAGCAAAAACAACCAGACAGTGGGGTGTGGGAAGTGGACCTGAAATGGGACTCTGAAACTCCCAGGTGTGGGTAGGGGTCACACCTGGGTAGCTCTGCTCCTCCTCAGGAAACTGATGCCTTGAGAATTCCCTCAGGGCATCACTTTGTTTCTGGGACCACAGATCCATGTAGTGATTACTGACCCATATCTTCCTGGAACCACTGGTATGGCCCTGGGTGAGGGGCTGGGCACTGAGAAGGAGCTCCATGGCTAGTGAGGGGGGGCAGACTTCCTGGAAGACACCCCCCCCCCACCGAGGTCCACTTAGAAAACAGCTCCAGCTGATCCACCAGCCTTTAGTCCTGAGCCCTGCTGGTTGGCACTGCCAGGGCCTGTCTGCTCCTCATAGCCCTCCATGTGCTCCCACTTTGCCTCCTCTTCCCTCAACCTCCCCCTGAGCCTGCAGACCCCTGCTCTTCAGGTAATCCCAACACTTCTGAACCCTCCTTTAGGCTTCTGTCCTAACTGGGGTTCCTGCATTACTATCACATGCAAGTAAAACTTTGCTGAAGACAATTCACCAACAGTTGCAGCAGTAGACAGACGGGGAGCGGCCAGAGGTACAGGCTGGATTTCAAAGAGATGTGTAACTAAGGATATCATTGTGGATGTCAGATGGATCATGATGTAAATCACAGAATAACAGAAAGATGCTTACGTGTGTTTTATTGACTATGCCAAGGCATTGGACGGTGTGGAACATAACCAATTTGGGATGGCCTTAAGAAGAATGGAAATTCCAGAACACTTTGTGTTATGCTCTGGTCAAACTTGTACACAGATCCAGAGGCAGTTGTGCGACATGAGCAAGGGGACAGTGCATGGCTCAACATCAGGCAAGGTGTGTGTCATGGTTGTATTCTTTCAACATACACATTCAATCTAAACGCAGAGCAAATTTTCAGACAAGCTGGGTTGTATGAGGAAGAATGCGGCATCGGGATTGGAGGAAGGCTTATTAACACTCTGTGATATGCAGATGCCACAACCTCGCTCGCTTAAAGTGAGGAGGATTTGAAGCACTTGCTGATGAGGATCAAGGATTGCAGCTTTCAGCATGGATTACAACTCAATGTACGGAAGACCCAAATCCTCACCACTGGACCAATAGGGAACATCATGATCAGTGGAGAGAAGCTTGACGCCATCAGGGATTTTGTCTTGTTTGGATGCACAATCAAGGATCCTAGAAGCAGCAGTCAAGAGATCAAATAACACCTTGCATTGGGTGGATGTGCTACACAAGGCCTCGCTAGAGTGCTGAAAAGCAAGGGTGTCACTTTAAAGACTAAAATAAACCTGACCAAGCCATGTTATCTTCAATGACCTCATATTCACGTGAAAGCTGGACATTGAATATGGAAACCGGAAGAAGAGTTGACGTGTTTGGTGCTGGTGAGGAATATTGACAGGACTGCTGAAAAAACAAACAAATCTGCATCGGAGCAAGTACAAGTGAGAATGGTCAGACTTCATCTCATGTACTTTGGACATGTTTTCAGGGGAGACCAGTCCCCAGAGGAAGGACATTGCTGCTTAGTGAAGTAGAGGGTCAGAGTAAGAGCCTCAATGAGATGGATTGACACAGTGGCTGCAACAATGGGCATAGCAATTGTGAGGAGGGCCAAAATTAGGCAGGGTTTCATTCTGTTGTACATAAGGGTGCTATAGGTCAGAACTGATTCAACAGCAACAGGGATCAGAAAGTGGTAAAACTGTACCCTGCCAAAGGTGGAAAACTTGGGAGACCCAACAAAGCAAGGCAGTCTCATCCATTCCAGCTCTCACAGGTTTTACTCTATATTATTGTACAGCCTCCATGGGTCAGGAGCCTGGGCACAACTGCCTTGTTAATATACCGAAGCCAAGATTTTCAGCACATCGCACACAAATGGAGGCTAATCACATCAGATCACACTGTGAAAGAGGATTGCATCATTAAGGAATTGTCAAACTGCACCATTACATAACTGACAAACCACTGAGACTCATGTCCCTGCTAAATTGAGGCCTATTTTTAGGTGTGTGGGGGGTCACACAGTTCAATCCAGGACAGGCAAGATAGAATGAAGAGAGTTTGGGGGGGGTGGGGAATAAAGTTCCTAAGAGAGATAAAGTGGGATGAGGAAGAACAAGCTAGAAAATTTGTCTCTCAGGAGAAACAGGAGGAGCAGAAACAGGGCTCTCTGTGGAGAAAGAGTCTTGGGCTCAAGGAGTCAAAGGCGAGGACTATCAGGCACCGGTCCTGTGCATAGAGTGGCGACTAAGCGGGAAGGAGAAGGAGGAGGTAGCCTAGAAACCTAGCAGGAAGATTCTGGCCTGGCTGTTCAGTGAGATTTGAGCCATTCAGCACAAGTGCATCCTGACATGAGGGTCATTGTCAAGTAATCCCTCAAGCTCTTTGAGAGCAGAGGGTAGGGTGAAAGATGGGGTCCAGGTCTTGTGGTGAAGTTGGGTAGAAGCAGGCAGACTTGAGAGAGATTCGTACTCGAATGAAGAGTCGCTGGAGTGGTTGGCTGATTTGAACGTGGAGGACAAGGAACAAGAAGCCTCCAGAAGGACTCCCAGGAGAGGCAGCAGCCCTTTGTTGACAGAGGGAAGGCTGAGGTTGTGGCAAACTTGAGGTGCAGGAGTGGTGGAAATCAAGAGTGTTTGTGGGTCTGTTGACCTTGAGCTGCCTCTCGTTGGGGCTTTCTTCTTCAGGAACTCCTATTAACATTTGTCACTTCGTCTCAAACAGACTTTTAAAAATTTAATCGCTTTACTGGGGGCTCGTACAACTCTTATCACAATCCATCCATCCATCCATTGTTAAGCACCTTTGTACATTTGTTGCCCTCACCATTCTCAAAACGTTTGCTTTCCACTTGAGCCCCTGGTATCAGCTCCTCATCTTTTCCCCTCCCTCCCCGTTCTCCCTTCCCTCATGAGCCCTTGATAATCTATAAATTATTATTATTTTGTCATGTCTTGCACTGTCCGACTTCTCCCTTCACCCACTTTTCTGTTGTCCATCCCCCAGGGAGGAGGTTATATGTAGATCCTTGTAATCGATTCCACCCATTCCCCCCATTTAAAAAAATGTTTAACCATATGTTCATTTTTATCTCCTCTTGTCTTTATAGATTTTGGGGGATGAACAAGACGTAACAAAATATTTGCCATTTGAGCCACTTTTTAAGCGTACAGTTCACCATGCCACCTGCTACAGTCACCACTATTCATTTCCCAGAATACCTCTCTCTGTTTGAAAATGTGTTTTCTGTTGTCTTTTCACTTATTGAGCTCTTTCTAATCTTCCTTTCAGAAACGTTAATACTTTGTTTCTAATTCTTTTCTGAGTCCTATCACCTAATTTCTGAGTTTTAAAAATCCTGCTTTCTATTTGTCTTTCATGCTGTGCAGTATGCAGTGTTTTCTTAACTTCTAAAGCTTATCTGCAAATCACTTGGCTCTGCTCTGAGCACCTACCATCTTCGTAGGCGTTTACTCAGCTGGCAGAGATTATTCTGTGCCTTGTTTGATTTTTTTTTTCTTATAATGACTTTGATGTTCTTAGAAGGAAAGTTATAGTAGGAGTCTCCCTGGATACTCTCTCATTAGAAGTTGTTTTTCTTAAACTTGTAGCAGGAAACTTGGTTCAGGACAGCTTTTCTAAGTCATCAACAATATGGTGAAATGCTTTCTGAGAAGCTTGGATTCTGTTCTCTTTCTGTCATCTACACTCCGTTGTTGTTGGTTCTGGCTCATAACAACCCGATACATACCACAGAGTCCTCACAACTGCTGCCCTGCTTGGACCTAGTGTTGCCACAGCCATCGTGTCAATCTATCTTGTCGAGGAGTCCTGCTCATTTCTCTGACCCTTCACTTTCCCAAGCATGATGTCCTCCTCCAGGGACTGACTGGTTCCTGCATTTCACTCCATTTAAAATTCACGCCAGCAG
Organism: Echinops telfairi; assembly: GCF_000313985.2. NCBI lineage: Eukaryota > Metazoa > Chordata > Mammalia > Afrosoricida > Tenrecidae > Echinops > Echinops telfairi. Next base: position 3,142,067 of record NW_022111376.1, read on the forward strand.
TTTCTCCTGCTTGTTAGGCGATGTCTTAGAAGGGAACTCTGCCTGACCAGTTCACAGCCCAGACATATTCCTAGGGTCTCTTGCACTCGCCTGCTAGTGGATGGGGCACAACCTCTCCCAGGCTAAGCTGCTGTTCTCAGATTTAACTGCATGGTTTTCTTTTTTGTTTTTAATTTAAATTTTTAACAGTGACATATGTTTTACAATGACATATGATTTACATACTATACAATTGAATGGTTGAAACATATTAAAAATAGTTGTGGAATCATCATCACAATCAATTTTAGAGCATTTTCTTCATTCTTGTTCTTGTTATCATTTCCCCCATTTCCCCCCAACCTCCCCTGCCATAAGCTTCCAAAAAAACTGAGCTTACTGCCATCTGTTAGCAAGGCTGTTCACTTCCCTGGTCAATGGTCAGAGGAGATTCACCAGAGGCTGATCCATGTGGGAACTCTGCAAATGGATTTTGGGCTTTCGCTGTCATCCATACATAGCCTTGTGCAAACCGGTGCTTAGAAGTGAAGCTCTAATACAGTCTCTCCTCTGGTCTTGGATTTAATTATTTGCGATCCTTGGATTGCACAGGCTGGTGTGCTTCTTCTTCTTCTTTTTAACAGCTTTGATGGCATATAATCCACACAGTATACAATTCAATAGTTCAATCATGTTAAAACAGTTGAACAATTGTCACCACAATCAATTGTCGAACATTTTCTTCTTTCTTATACTCATTGCTATTAGTTCCCCATTTCCTTCCAAACTCCCCTGCCATGGCCCCAAGAAACCCGTAATCCAGTTACTGTCTCTATAGATTTACCTGCCCTGAATTTCACGCATAAGACAACATAAAAACCAATAACAATAACACAGTAAAACAGAAAAAAAACTCAACCTCTCATGTGCAGATATGGGGATATTTAAAAATGATGCCACTGCCATCTCCTTCGAATTTCTTGAATTATTTTGAAGTGAAAATCAGACATATCATTTCACCCATAAAGTTGAAGTGTGTATTTGTAAAATATAAAGACTTTATTAACACAATTACAACACCAGTATAACACTAGAAACGAGCATACATTCTTTAATATCATTACTTAGTGTTCAACTTTTCAATTGTCTTTTTTTTTACATTTTGTTTACATCCAGAGCAAATAGAGATCCAAACATTGATATGTATTTTGAATGCCTCTTCATATATACGTTCTCCCTCTCTTTTAAATTTCATGCCATATTCTCCTCATGCGCATTCCCTTAATACAAGAGCACCTTGCTCAGCTAAACGGTCATTTCATGATACCCACCTTCCCAACATGATCGCTGAAGACAGATGTGTGCATAAGCAAATGTGGTGAAGAAAGCTGATGGTGCCCGGCTATCAAAAGATATAGCGTCTGGGGTCTTAA
>NW_022111376.1:3144402-3181691 GCF_000313985.2 Echinops telfairi
GGGAACCCAAGAGGAAAGCAAATTTTGGGAATGATGAGGGCAACAAATGTATAGGTGTGCTTTACACAATTGATCTATATATTGTGATGAATTGTATGAGCCCCAATAAAATGATTTTAAAAATTTCATGCCATATTGTGTTAGGCAGGGTTCTCTAGGGAAAGAAAACCAGTACATTTCTGAGTATTTATGGATAGGTTTATACAGCGAGAAGGAATGTAACAGCTAATTTGTCCACAGCAGCACAGAGGGCTCAGTTCAACTCACTTTCGTGGAACAGTTAGCATACTGGAAGTCCTTCAATTCACGAGGGCTGCTGGTTCAAGGTCAATGAAGCAGACAGCAGAGTCTTCCCTCAGTCAAGACAGGCAGAGTCTGCCCACAGGCAGCAAACAGCAGGGCAGGTCACCAACAGTCAGTCAGTGGCATGGGAGATTAGTGAAGCAGGCCTAGATGGGATCTGGAATTCAACAGGATCCACCAGCCTCAAGCTCAAGCAATGCCACACTGGCAGTGTGGCAATGCAGAGCTGCAAGGAGCTTCAAGGTCTAGAGACACAATCTATGGGTTGACTTGGCCCACAGGTAGTGCAGCACACAGTTGGGGCAAAGAACTAGCTCCAGGGATCAAGAGGAAGATGGGATGCCAGCTGTTTTTTTTAATTTCAGTCATCCTCCAGTCAAGCTGTGACCTGATTAAACTCTGCCCACATGTTCCTATTGGTGTAGATGGCACAATAAACCTAACTATTACACATATATTTGTTGAAAACATTATCCCGATTCTTGTGTAGTTTAATCCATATATTTTAACACACTTCTCTGAATAATTAATGGACCAAGCATTCATGACAGCAGATACAGATCCGAACCCCATTTTGCTTAAGTACACGTGGGACAATCACCACAGCTGACCACACTCTGGGACCTCAGCGAGTTTTAACATGTTTCCAAGGATAAAATTCACTCAGAGCATGACCTCAGACCACAATACAGTTAAGCAAGAGACCCATGGGGGAAAAAAGGAAAAATGAGAGGGAGAAGAGTGAGAGAGTAGCACCTGAAATTTGGCACTTGCTTTCTCTGTTCTCAAACAAGGTTGTTCTGAGATCATGAGAAAGTAAGACAGAGTAAGGCCACTTCATAATCTTGTCTTAACACAGACAAAACAAGATCCTTATGCAACCCACAAAATACCCTTCTTACCCCTCATGCTTGGCTAGGATGACTGACTGCCCCTTCTTTATCAGCTACAATGCTATCTTCGCTGTCATCTGCCCTCCCTCTAAACAAGAAGTGTTGAGATACTCAATTATAGACTTGCTCTTGCTTTCGGACAGGACCCATCTGGAGGAAACCCTCACTTCCCTAAACCCTCTCCAAAAATCACTGACCAAAAGCCCACCTCTAGGAATTGATCCTACAAACATAAAAGAGTCAGTCAAAAAGTACTTTTATTAAGGTTCCAGTTTATGCATGTTATTGTTGTTAGGTGCCATCGAGTCGGTTCCAGTTCATAAGGACCTTATGTACAACAGAGCAAAACAACACTGTGTCATACATGTAAAGGCTTATTCCAAACAAAATGTGTTCATACAGATCTCTGAAATCAGTGGGTGAGTACAGACAGTTCTCTCAATCATGCAAACACCTGTCTTAGTCTTCTTAGGATGGCTTCAATAGAAGATTCCAATTAAAACAGTGGTTCCCGGGGGGATTTACTGGGTCAGCTAAATTCAAGGAAGATAGGTTAGTGTAGAGCAGTGGCTCTCAACCTTCCTAATGCCGTGATCCTTTCATACAGTTCCTCATGTTGTGGTGACCCCCCAACCATAACATTATTTTTGTTGCTACTTCATAGCTGTCATTTTGCTAGTTATGGATGGTCATGTAAATATCTGACATCCAGGATGTATTTTCATTGCTACAAATTGAACATAATTAAAGCATAGTGATTCATCACAAAAACAGTATGTCATTTTATATTGTGAGATATTTATTTCTAATGACAAATAAATGAAATTTTGTCTTGAAGCATGGTGTAGCATGGGTAACAGTCTTCACGCTGGGTACTCGTATGTGGGCGTATCTGTAAGTGGGTGGACCTGCCTGGAGATGGATAGAGGAGTGGTGTCTTGGTTCCTAAGACCATTGGAAATATGTGCTTTCCGATGGTCTTAGGCAACCCCCGTGAAAGGGTCATTCAACCGCCCCCCAAAGGGGTCGCGACCCACAGGTTGAGAACTGCTGGTTTAGAACGTTAATGATATTGCAGAGGGACAACCTTGATAAGCTTTCTAAAAGGACACAGTAAGACCACAGGGGCTTATTATCAAGGAATTTAAAGGAAATTGAAAACCATTTTGGTAAGAAAAAGACCAGAAAAGTTGTGCTGAGAGAGAAAAAAATTTTTTCCCATCACAACATGCACCTACTTATTCTACAAGAGTAGCACCGGTCATCCTACGAAAGTTTCTTTGGGAAACAGCTCATTCACTCCACAACTTGATTTGGTTCCTTCAGACATTTTTTTGTTCCCCAAACTCAAAGAACATTACAGAGGAACATGGTTTGAGTCCCTCAAGGGTTTAAAAACTGCCACTTGCCATGGTTTCACTTGAAAAGTCTAGAATTCCCCAGGGAAGGGTTAGAAAGAGGTGGAAACACTGCCTTCAGAAGTGTATACCCCTAGATGGAGGATGTGGCAAACAATAATAGCTTCGCATTCTGACATTTTTGTTTCACAAAGGTTACTATGATTTTGGATTAATGTTTTTTGACTGACTCATATTTCCACGTGTGTACGGTGACAAAAATACTACACAGACAAAAATAATGAAGTATGTACAAATGTAGGACCATCTACAATATACATTGTTAACTTTAAAACGAAGGTGAATGATTAAACTATTGAATTGGATGATATGTGCATGGTGTGTCAATAAAACGGTTAAACTTTTTTTGGTAATAGATTTTAAAAAATAATTAAAAAGGAAGGTGAAATACAGTGTAACTAGTATGCTGCTGTGAGTTGAACAAAACGCTGTCTGGTACTAGAGTTTGCGTAAAACAAGAACGTGTGTGTCCACAAATGTGTGTATGTATACATATATGCATAGAATATTGCTGGATAATTGCTGAGTCTGGGTGATGGGGACATGGAAATTCACTGTATCACTTGCTACTTTTTCATATACATCTGAAATTTTTCATAACAAAAGCATACTTCTTGGGATAATGATAATCAAAAGATTATCTGTAGAAGATCTTGCTTACTATTGATTGCTTCCCCAGATGCTGCATCAATTAGGGCCAGTGTTTGAATGGCGTAGCAGAGACCCACCAATGCTTGCTTCAACACATAGACTTTATTTTTCTTATGAATTGAGACATGTGAAAGTAGGACATTTCTGACTTTGGCTAGCTGCTGAAGGATGTTAAGAGAAAGACCTTTACAGTACCTTACTGCACAAAGATAGATGCAGAAGCTCCAGCCATCTAATATGTATTCCAGGTTGGGAGAAAGAGGGAAAAAGGTCGAAATACAAATCAAACCCACCACTACTGAGTTGATTCCACCTGTAGGATGGTGTGGAACTGCCCCCGCAGGGTTTCCAAGGCTGTTCATGTTTTTGGAAGCAGACTGTCACTGCTTTTTTCTTTGGAGTGGCTAGCGGGTTTGAACTACCAACCTTTCGGTTAACAGCCGAGCACTTCAGTTCACTGTAAATAACTTTGCAGAAGCTCTATCCTGTGGCTTTCACTCTCATGTTATTCTCTTATTCCTGTCTGTAAGGAAGGCTGGGAAATGCAGTTTTGGAACTTGGCACAAAATCAAGGTCTTCTGACAAAAATCACGAGAAGGATAAACACAGATGGACAAAAAAAAATGCCAGGAAAAGTGTAGCATGAAAAAAGGAAGAAGAAGAAAGAAAGGAAACAAAGGGGGGTGTCTCTAAATAGTTCCAGGTCTGTCTGCTGACCCGTATGTATATTTTCTGATCGAGTTTGATGAGGTGCCAAGCTCTGTGTTCTGAGTCTATCTTCGGGATTCCTAGGGGACTTGGTGGCCTTCCTCCCCTTCTTGCTCTGTTGTTTTCACCCTGGTGTTTCACCCTGGTGTGTGTGTGTGTGTGTGTGTGTGTGTGAAACCGGGTGCAATTCCTGCACTGTGTCTCCAGTGCTGTCCCCTGCAGCTCTGTGGGCCAGTGAAGGGACATCGTGTCTCATGCTGGGGTCAGCCCTGTGGTCCTCTCTGTGCCTTGACTGCACTGAGCAGGAGTGTCGGCCTCAAGGCTTGGGTGGCCAGGATGTGGTTCTTGTTCTCTCTCTCTGTGTGTGCCCCCTTCCCCCAGCTCCTTCCCTCTTAGTTTGCTTCCATGTGGTCTGAGCAGACCCGCCATTTTCTCCAGGTTGTAACTTTAGTGCTGTCCTTTAGTGGAATCTTCTGGGGGAGGGGGTCGATGTAGCTGGGATTGGGGCTGCCCCTGCAGACTTCTCTGTTAGTTCACTGCTTCATGCCTCACCAGGGACTTAACCCATGCGTGGGCCCTGCAATTGAATTTTAGGCTTCCAGTGCCATCCCATAGCTTTCTGCAAACCAGGTGTTCACAATTTAAGTTCTGGTGCAATTCCCTCCTTCAGATTTGGGTTGTATTATTTACAATCTTTGGATCACACAGGCTGGTGTGATTCTTCCATGTAGACTTAACTGATGTTTCACTTAGATGGCTGCTTGCTTGAAGATAAGCTTTTCAGACCCCAGACACTGTGGTTTCTTCACTGCACTTTGTTGTAGCACTCATATGTTCCATGATGTTTTCATGAGGGTGAACATCAAATAAAGCCATGGAAGCAGAAGTAATTGCTTTTAGATTGGGGCTAGAATAATGTGTGAGCCCCAAATCCATTCGTGTGTGTGTGTGTGTGTGTGTGTGTGTGTGTGTGTGTGTCTGGTTCACTTCAGAGACTTCATTATCATTTTATGATAGAGAACATTATAAATCATCCCCCCTGGAGCATACGTTCATTCCTATGATGGTGTTATTAATTTAGCCAATGGTACAGAATTTAAAACCGTGTTGATAAAAGGAAATTATACAAGTATAGGCTAGCTTCGGAGTGCAATACATGATTGTATAGATTAGACTCCTAAGTAACTGGACCCTATTTACACAAACAATGGGGTTGTTAGTCCGTAAGTCCGATATTAGTCCCTAAATCCCTTTTCAGACTCATGCCGTCACATGCAATGATACAAACTACAGGAAGATCACAGGCCCCGTGGGTGCAAAGTCTTGTGGATTCAATGGCGGTGGAAGCATCTCAACGTTGGCACAGGTCTCCAAGTGACTCCTCCAGCTCTCTGAATGTGGTTCTTCAACAGGAAAGTGAAGCAGAGAGAGAGAGAGAGAGAGAGAGAGGCCAGCCTCAAGCAGCCATTTATCTCGGTCACCCTCAAATTAAGCTGTGACCTGATTGACAGGCTAAACCCTACCCCTTCACTCTAAATACCCTCAAGTTGACAGGAGGTTATGTAACTACCGCACTTCTCATAAGGTGTTTCATGATTTCAGGGCTGTATTTTTTTTTAGGGATATATAGTATTTCTTTGCATGTGTATGTACCAGAGTTTCTTAATTCATTCTTTTACTGACGGCATTCAGACTATTTCCAAAATAGCTTCTTGCTGTTGTGAATTTGAACATGGGAGAGCATATGTCTGTTGTTTGTGTTTTGTCTCTTACTTTTTTGGATATATGCCGAGTAAAGGTATTGCTGGGTCATATGGTATTTCTATTTCCAGTTCTTTTAGCTAGCCTCTATCTCTTTCCGCAATAGTTGTACATGTTTACAAGCCTACCAGCAGTGTATAAGAGTTCGAATCTCTGTACCCTCTCCAGCATTTGCTTTTCTCTGCTTTTTTGAAATGGGCTATCGTTGTAGGTGTAAAGTGATATTCATCATTGTTTTGATTTGCATCTCCCCCTGGCTAGTGATCATGAGCATTTCCTCTTGTGCTTGTTAGCCAGACAAGTGTTGTTCTTTGAGAATTGTCTATTCATGGCCTTTGCCCACCTTTTAATTGGTTATTTGTTTTTTTTTTCTTATTGAGCTGTTGCAGAGTTCTACAGATTTAAGTAATTAGTGTCTTTTGAGACTGCAATTCTTTTTTTTTAAATCAATTTATTGGGGCTCATACAATTCATCACAATACATAGATCAATTGTGTAAAGCACATCTATACATTTGTTGCCCTCATTATTCCCAAAATTCGCTTTCCTCTTGTGTTCCCAGAATCAGCTCATTTTCCTTTTTTCCCCTCCCCCTCCCTTCCTCCTCCCCTCTCCCCCATGCACCCTTGATAATTTATAAATTATTATTGTATCTGGGGAACGGAGACTGCAATTCTTAACGGGAGTAAAAAGACCTGTCTTTATCTCACAGAGTGGCTGATGGTTTCAAATTGCTGACCTTGTGGTTAGCAGCCCAACTTGTAACCACTACATTATCAGGGCTCTAATATAGAAGCTAAAACAAAGATAAGCAGCTCATAATCAGAGTGGGAGATGTACTGTGCCTTATCTCAGCAATTCAGAGTCCATGGAGACAGCAAATAATTAAAAATAGAATGGATTTGAAGAACGCAATTAATGAACTTGGCTTAACAGACACAGTGTATATGTGGCTGTACCAACAATCAGATGATTCTTTTCAAATGTAAAGAGAACAGTATCCAAAATTGATCATATCTTGGATCCCAAACAAAACTCAACTAGTTCATAAGCAGAAATCAAATTGACTAAATCTAATGTATAAAAAATGAGAAGCTACCAATACAATAGCCTCAAATACTGAAAATTATGAAATAAGTGAACCCCAGGAAGCCCAGAATTATTGAGAAGCTCTAATTTTGACCAGGAACAATAAAGGTGATTTATAAAAAATTATAAGCAAATAATATTGTGTATAGGAGCCTTGGAGTTGGTTTTGACCCGTAGTGACCCTGCCCGATCTGGAGCCATCCTCACAATGGTTCCTGTACTTGAGTCTGTTGTTGCAGCCACTGTGTCCATCTATTTCCTTGAAGGCCTTCCTCTTTTTTGCTACCCCTCGACTTTACCAAGCATGATGTCCTTCTCCAGGGTCTGGTTTCTCCTGACCACATGTTCAAAGTACGTGAGATATCTCGCCATCCGTGACTCTAAGGAGCATGCTGCCCATACTTCATCCGAGACAGACCAGTTTGCGCTTTTAGCAATTCAGGGTACTTTCAATATTCTTTCTCAGCACCACAGTCCAAACATATCAATTCTTCTTCAATCTTTCTGTCCAACTTTCACATGGATATGAGGCAACTTAAATACCATGGCTTGGCTCAAGCACACCTTAGTCTTCAAAGTAACATCCTTGCTCCAAAGCAACATGTCTTCTGTTCTCTTCACTGCTGCTTCCATGAGCATTGACTGTGAATACAAGCAAGACGAAATCCTTGACAACTTCAACCATTTATCCATTTATCAAATTACCGATTTGTCCAGTTATGAGGATTTTGGTCTTCTTTAGAGTGAGTTATAAGCCATACTCTCTGGCTGTAATCCTTGATGTTCATCACCAAGTGCTTCAAGTCCTCCTCACTTTCAGCAAGCAAGGTTGTGGCATCTGCATACTGAAGGGTGTGAATAAACCTTCGCATCCTGATGGTGCATTCTTCTTCATGTAATCCAGCTGCTCTGATGGTTTTGCACAGCAGACATAGTGGAATAGTATGGCGAGAGGATGCAACCCTGGCACAAACTTTCCCTGATTTTAAACCAGTAGCATTCCCTTGAGCCATTTGCATAGCTACTTCTTGAACCACGTACAATTTCCACATGAGCACAATGAAGTGTTCTGGAACTCCCATTCTTATATGATCCACACAGTCTAATGCCTTGGCATAGCAAAAATAACAACACAAGCTAACATCTTTCTGATGTCCAAGGTCCACTGGACATCAGCAATGATAGCCCTTGTTCCACATCTTTTTCTGAATCTGGCCAAAACTTCTGGCAGGTCTTTGTCAATGTATTGCTGCCGCTATTGTTGGATGATCATTTGAGCATTTTGTTGGGTCACCTTTCTTTGGAATATAAATACAGATCTCTTCCAGTCAGTTGGCCAGGAAACTGTCTTCCTAATTTCCTGGCATAGACCAGTGAGTGCTTCCAGTTCTTCATCAGCTTGTTGAAACATTTCACTTGCTATTCCATCAATTCCTGGAGCCTTGTTTTTGGCTAACTCTTTCAGTTCAACTTGAATTTCTTCCTCCTTCTCATATGCGATCTCCTGAAATGGTGGAATGTCGACCAGTTTTTTTTTGATACAGTGACTTGGCTTATTCTTTCCATCTTCTTTTTTTTCCTGTTTAAACTAATTCCCAAATTCTTTTTCTAAAAAAATCATTTTATTTGGGAGCTCTTACAGACATCATAACATTCCATAGTTCAATCACATCAAGCAGTTTTGAACAATTGCTACCACAATCAGTTTCAAAACATTTGTTTTTTTCTTGAACTCTTGGTAAAGCTCCCCTTTATCCCCTCCCCGCCCCCCCACCCCCCGCCCCATGAAACCTTATTTATTTATTTTGCCGTCTCTTACACCATCTAATATATCCATTCATAGATAATTCTGTTGCTCATTCCCCTCCAATGGGGTTATGCAGTCATCAATGCTATCAGCTCCCTCTCCCCCCTTTTCTGACCCCTCTCTTCCCTTACCCTCAAGGCTGTCATTCTGATGTTTGGGGTTGGAAGGGGATGAAAGGGGATCTTTTGATGCTTCCTCTGTCATTCAATATTTTGCCCCTAGAATCTTTTGATATTGCAACTCCACGCTTATTTTTGTTTGTCCCCCCCACCCTTTTCTGTAGTTCTTTTGACTAAAGATATGCTGAGTGTGTTCTTTCTTTTTGGTCTTTGCACAAGTCATTATAATATTTGGCTTTGTCTTCTTGAGCTGCCCTTTGGCGTTTTCTATTCAGCTTCTGGATTTCATCCTTCCTTCAGGTTCCTTTAGCTCCTCTACTGTTACTACCAGTTTCAGCGTCTCTTCTGACATCCGTTTGATCCTTCCTTTCTTTCCTGTCTTCTTAAGGACCGTTTGCTGTCTTCACGAAGGATGGTCTGGATGTCCTCCCACAGCTCATCGGGTCTTCTGTCACTAGCGTTCAATGCAGCAAACCCGTTCTTGGGACGTTCTAGACATTCAGATGGGATAGACTCAAGGTCGTATTTAGACTCTTGTAGACTAGTTTCAATGTTTTTTCCCCCCGCTTGAACCTAAACTTACATATGAGCAGTTGATGGATTTACCAACTGTCAGCCCGTGGGCTGGTGTTAGCTGCTGATATTGAGTTTCTCCATCTTCTCTTCCCACAGATGATTTCTGTGTCTTCCATCTGGAGAAGTACCTTTTGTGTTGATGAAAATAGGTATTTGCCAATAACAAGTAGTTCTTGCAAAATTCTACCATGGGATCGCCATCTTCTTTTCGATCACCAAGATCACATTTTCTAACTACTGTTTCTTCCTCTGTTTTCAACTTTTACATTCCAATTGCTAATAATTACCAATACATCTTAATTGCATGCTTGATCAATTTCAGACGGAAAATGTTGGTAGAAGTTTTCAATTTCTTCACCACTAGCTTTCATGGTTGGTGCTTACATTTGAAATAGAGTTGTACTGATTGGATTTTCTTGAAGGTAGATGGTTATAATCCTATGACAAACAGCATTGTCCTGCAGATATATCTTGAACTTTCCTGTCTGAGAAAGAATGCATCACCAATTCTCTTCTTTGTGTCAATCCTGAAGTAGCAAAGTATATTTTCTGACTCAAAAATGGCGAAAGCCATCCCACTTCTGCTCCCTAACAAGTAGGATATTGTGGTAGTTACAAAATGCAGAAGTGTAGAGGGTTCAACTTGCTAATCAGGTCACAGCCTGATGATGTCTCCTTGTGGGCATGGCCTTCTCTTAAGGAGGGTCCAGGGAACCTCCTCTCTCTTTCTGCCTTCACTTTCCTGCTGACTGACCCCGATTGCTGCCAAAGCTCAGTGATGTTACCACGGCCATTGGATCCATACAACTTTTCACCCACCCACCTGCGATCTTCCTGCATTCTACATCATTGCTTGTGTCTGAGTGAGTCTGAAGAGAGACTTATGGACTAGTATCGGACTTATGGAGTTGAGTTGGACAGGGCTGGGTTTTTTTTGACATGTAATTACTTTTCGATATAAAGCTGTTTCTTACACATATGTGAGTGTCACTGGATTTGTTTCTCTAATCAACCCAGCCTAACACAGATATCCATATATACATATTCTGTTTCATTTTTGACAACTCTCAATTTTTCTAGATTCCTACTTTGTACATTCCATGTTCCAATTATTAGCAGATGTTTGTAGCTGCTTCTTCTCATTTTGAGCTGTACCAGATCAGCAAATAAAGATACCAAAGGCTCCACTCCCCAAGCTTTACTGGACTCAAGTCACCATGGTCAATTCCACTCCAAGAAAGCGTCTCCTCCTCGGTCACATTTGGAGTGCCTCCAACCCGAGGGACACAGCTTCTGACACTAGCAATATTCTGCTTCCATTCATTAGGCCTTCAGTTGGACGATGCTTCAAAGCCCTGCATCAAGGTCTCAGCAGCTCCTTCATTCAAAGTGGGGAGCTGGGTCCTACTTCATTGTCTGCTCTTAGGCTGGAACCTGATCACTTTACGTGACTCTCCTGGCATTTACAGACCGGTGACATAGATTCCAGCAGCACAACACAGAAGCCACCACACTGACAGACAAGTGGTGGGACAGGGGACCTAGCAGGGTAGAAAGTTTCAAAGATACCAAAGCAGCACTTGGAATTTTAAGGTTTTTTTTTTTACTATCAATAATTTAGTTAAAATCAATATTACAATGTTATAGATATTTTACAGTAGCCTGCTCACTTTCATATTTATTCTTAATAAATAATTAAACTTATGGTTCATTCTGATTTTCTGATGATGTGAAATATTGTGCAATATTAGTTTCAAGACAATTCTTAACACCACAGTAAAATATTAGCATAAATGCAATGTCTATTTCATTTTTTTTAGATGAAGCTCTTTATTTTTTTTTCCAAATCAATTTATTGAGGCTCATACAATTCGTCACAATACATAGATCAATTGTGTAAAGCACATCTATACATTTGTTGCCCTCATTATTCCCAAAATTCGCTTTCCTCTTGGGTTCCCGGAATCAGCTCATTTTCCTTTTTTCCCCCTCCCCCTCCCTTCCTCCTCCCCTCTCCCCCATGTGCCCTTGATAATTTATAAATTATTATTGTATCTTATATTACACTGCCCGGCGTCTCCCTTCACCCATCCTTCTGCTGCCCGTCCCCCAGAGAGGAGGTTATATGTAGCTCCCTGTGTGTCTATTTCATTTATATTACTTTGGTGCTTATATCCCCTCCCTTTGTTCAATCATTTAGTCTTGGCAATAACTAGTTTCTACAATCATGGGCTGAAGTTGGTTGAAATGGAATTTTAAGTTTTACAACATAGGTAGTGAAAGGTCTATCCTTAAAGATGCCCCCAGATTCAGGTGGTTTTTCACAGTGAAATTCCAGTAAACCTGAAACGAAATAGAGAATTTGATATTGTATCAAACTGTGTGTGAATTGGAAAGATGAGAAGCATCTAAACAGTTTTATATGAGGCTAGTAAAACTCTGTAAGAGCCCTGGTTGCATACTGGGATACGTGTTGAGCTGCTAACCACAAGGTCAGCAGTTCAAAACCATCAGCCGCTCTGCAGGAGAAAAAAGCTTTCTACTGCTGTAAAGTGTTACCATCTCAGAAACCCACGGGAGCAGTTCTACCTTGTCCTGGAGGGTTGCTGAGTGGGAACGGCCTTGATGCCACTGAGTTGTAGAAGAACTCTGATACCAAAATTGGAATTAAACAGCTCCACGCACTCTGCAGGTCAATCTTTCTTTTTAAAAAACTTATCAAGAATTGTGTGGAAGTGTACAGGACAGATAATCAGACATTTCATGTCATCGATTGCTATTCCCACAATGTAACCTCACTCATCCCACTTCCTCCCTGGGTTTCCTGTTTCCAGCCCCCTCCTGCCCTAACCTTTCAGCACTTGGCCCTTGGGGAAATACTGTCTTTTTCATCTCAAATGGTGGATGATTCAAAGGCATGTGTACCTCCCTAGTGTTATTAATTTTCCTCATGGTTCTCTCTATTGTTTGGTTGAAAATCGAGACCTGCAGGAGAGTTCCATTTCAGACCCGAAGGTTGGCCGAGAGCCATCGTTCTATCTAATCAGTAAACTTGATCTCTTTCATGACTTCAGGTTTCGAGTTTTTCTCCCACGCTCTTCAGGGCTTTCTCCTGTGATCCTTTTCACAGGGCACCACACAGGCCCTCAGGTCTCAGGGCTGGAGAGGCTGCTTCCAGGGACCATTAGCCCAGTGGACTGTTTCCACCGCTCTTCTCTTGTGCAGACAGAGAGACACCGCCTTCGATGGCCAATGAAGTGCCTTTAGGACCCCAAGTGCTACTCACCATAGCAGGACATCTTTGTCAACTATGTTAGGCCAATTGAACTTTGCGTCGCCCGAGAAGGGTCCATCTTTTTAATAAACATATACAGCGATACTAAATCATGTTCTAATGCAGTGACAAACCATTATTACTGGAGTTACTACTGTAATGCACTTCATTCCTGGTTAAAGCCAAAACCTCAGATGTCCATTAGAGAGAAATAATGTTCCATGTTCTTTAAATCACCGAGTCATGGCTGGGCATTGTTAAGGGCAGGCAGTATCACCTCCATGGTCATGGTCAACTCACCTGAATTGGTTCCAAAGTGCCTCCCAGGCCTGCCAGCTGCAGAATAAACACAGCAGGGCACCCTGGTGGACAAAACTGTCTAGCAGGCAGGAGCATCTATGCCTGAGGTTGTCGGGCATCCCTGATGAGGTAACTAGAAGGGACTCTGGAAAACGGAAGGGGCCAGAACATGTGGTGAAATGGGACCTGAATCACATCCATATTATTTGCTTCAAGATCTCCATATTCAATTATAGTCCTGCTTTAAGCGTGTAATTGAAACTCAGAAATCGAGGATGGAAGTTGAACAGCCTGTTTTGAGGTTCCTGCACAGAACCCATTCAGGGGCTCCTTGTCACCAGTGGCAGCGATGTGCAGGCCACTCTGCCTTGAGCAAGCTGCCAGGGTCTTTCGGTGAAAAGCAGCCGATGGTGGGGTTTGGTGAGCAGCCTCTGGGTGGGCGACGGGAAGGTGGCAGACTTGAGAGGGCCCCTCCAAGGGGCTGGGAGAAATTGCTCTCCAGGTCTGACCCTGTGGAACAACCATAAGCTGAGTGCTGAGGTGGTGGCAGTAGGGTGTCCTGGTTGGAGATTGCAAGTGGGTGGTAGTGCCTGCAGAGTTGAGAGTAGGGCCTGGAGCCCCTGAGAAGCCATACAGGCCCCTTATCAATGGGCTGGGTGCCAATAGGGTGCAGCAGACGGAGAGGGTGCCAGGCAAGTGGGGGAGGAGCCGCGATGGCCCCCACCTGGATGTGGGGTAGCGTCCGATGGGCACACCAGTCCCCCAGCTGCACGTATCTGGCGGCCAGCTTGGCATCGGCCTCTGACAACTGCTCCACCAGGCAGAGCAGCATCATGGGTACTGCCAGAGGCTCGGCTCTGGGGCCCCCCGGTAGCTGCGGTCTCCCCAGCCCCGACGGGTCTTCCCAAAGCCAGTGGGTCAGCTGCTCCATCATCGCCAGCGCCTCGCTCTGGCAGAAGGGAGGGGATAGGCCAGACTGAGGGAGCACCTGTCCCTTCCCAGCTGAGGGAAGACAGAAAGCCCTTTTTCTGGTGCAAGGGTAGGGCAGGGGCTGACCTGGGGCTTGGGGGGTGTGTAGGAGGGTCTCAGAGAAGGGATGCACAGGAAAAGTAAAAGCCTGAGTTTGCAGGCTGGACAATGGTGCGGTAGTAACTGGGGACACACCCCAAGATGGATAAGCTAAGTGGGGAGGAGGGCATTCCTTAAGCTTTGAACACTTCAGAGCCCTTTCTGTACAGACCTCCTTGCATGGCAGTGTGGAGGTTGGTTGGGGTGTTGGTCTAGGCCTGTTTTGGTTTTGTTAACACTTCAGTACAGCTTGGGGAATGCACACATGGTCCCCAATTGTGGTGACATTTTGGCTACATGCCTCTGGTGCTCATGTCCCTGAGGGCAAGGACCATGGCAATTGTTCTGCATTGCCTGAGCCTGTACAAAGCAGGTGCTTTGCAAATAGAAACTTGTTAAATAAAGGCCAGGGTGCACAGTTTGTTGGCTGTCTGATCATGATTCTTACTATGCACTTGTACACACTGCATCACTGTCTTAACAGGGATATGCATGAATCCAAAGTCCCTCCTTGTGTTCCTGCATTGGTCTTCCCCCAAACGGTTGGGTGAAGGTGTAAATCAGGAACAGGAAATCAAGCAGTTCACAGTCCTGGTTTAAGAATGACCTGGAGTTCATGGAAACAGTCAAGTTCAAGATGAACACAAGGGCAGACTCAGCCCTCACCCAGTAGGCAGTCCTCTTGGGCCAGTCCCACACTCACTGGCCTGGGTCAATTTGCTGAGTGCCCAAGCAAGCTTTCATTTCCCCACCAACCCCTCTCTGTGGGCTGGCTGGCTGGAGTGGGGGTGAGTGAGGCTGGAGCTGGGGACTGAAGGCTTCGCAAGGAAGGACCTGCTCTCCCTTTCCACATCCGCAGGGCCCACATTCCTTGGAGTTCTGTGTGTCTTGGCACCTCTCCTCCCCCATCTGTTTCTCTCCCTTAATACTGTTTTACTCTATATCTCAAGAAAACAACCCACCCCACACTACTGTGGCCACATTAACCTAACAAAGACAGCCATTTCCCAAATGGCAGAACCACAGACATGGTTATACTCGTGTACAAGCAGTATCCAACACATTTTTTCCCCAGCCCATTTTTACTGCAGTTTTTGTGGTAAAATTGGGTGTTTTGGCTGATATTTTGGGTGGGCTTATACTCGCATATATATGGTAATTGAACCACAACAGGGGGTGTCAGGTATAGGGCCTAGGAAGGCAGGGGTATGAGGAAGGCGGAAGGGGACATCCTCAGGATCCTGGAGAAGAAAGGCCCCAGGTAGCCTGAGCCCCGCACCCACTGCCAGCAAGCTCACTGAACACTTAAGGGGAGGTGAGACTATAGGCAGAGGTCGGATTCCTAACATCCGGAACTAGGGGAGCAAACGGTTTGTAAGCACAGGGTTGGGAGGGGGCTGGAAGAGGCCAATGGGTGGGGAGATTGGCAGAGCACACAATTTGAGGTTTGAGGATGGGAACCTGGGAGACTTGTGCTCCTTGGGGACTGTTATCTTCCTCCTGAGAGGTCCCGATGGCGCCTCCCATCCCAGCCCTCAAGGCCCAAGCAGTGAACCTAGAGCCCACTTGGCAGAACCCAGGGGTTCACACTCCCTCCTCTGCCTTTACTGAAGACTGGCTGCAAGAGGGCTCGCCACAGGCTATGGAGAGGGACCGACCCTGACTCCCAACAGAGAAGCCACCTGTCCTGGTTCTGCAGGCACACTGAATGGCTGACAGGGTGACCCCATGAACGAAGTCGGAAAGAAACAAGCTGATAGCACGCAAGTCCAGAACAGATATTTATTGAACTACTTGATGCAAGGCACTGCGCTAGACCTGGAAAGGGAGTAGTTGGGTTGCCCTGTCTCTAAGAGCTCACAATCTAAGGGACGGGAAGGGGAGAAGCCAAGCCCACAAACAGCTCTAGTGCGAGGCTGGGTACAGTGAGTGCCATCAGACAAGTTAACAAGATCAGGGGGGAAAGGTGGGTGTTACCAGAGAGTAGGTCAACAGCAACAAAAATCCACAAAGCCCGAAGAGTGCCACATGTGGGCAGGCGGCTGTTGAGAAGGAAAAGACATTTCCAAAATGGAGGGGGGGTGTTTCAAATATAGGATGGGGCCCCACATAAACGGAGTGGCTAAACTCACCAAGAGAGCCAACAGAACCCCCCCCCCCCTCCCGCCCAATCCCCTTTAAACAGGTGGCCCGTCAGGGCACTTCGGCTAGGAACAGTCAAGCAACTCTGGCTTGAGAAGCAGACTCGCTGCTGCTGGCCACTACGGTGGCTGGGAAGGACACAGGGGCCCAAAGAACACAAAGATCTTATTGGCCAGGCTGCCCCTGTGGGCAGAGTGACTCTCTCCGTTGAAAGGCCAGCTCCTCACTCCCAGAGGCAGGTCGATCTGCTGGTAGGTCGCTGTCCTCAGGTTGAGGGTTGGGGTGCGGTTGAATTACCATGGCTTGGGGGGTAGGGCAGGGCAGGGCAGGAATAGGGCATCCAGTGGCACACATGGCCACAGGGCCACGGGCAGGGCAGGCGCCATGCCTTCTGAGTCCAAATCAAGCAAACAGGAGAAAGATGCCCATTGAGGTCGGGTGGGGATTATTCCAGAAATGCAAGGACAGGTATAACACAACTAACCAACAGAGTTAATCTGTAGTAAGCAGCAAAAATGGTAAACAAGTACATCCTTTTGAAAAGTTCAACAAGTATTCAAAACTCTAATAAAAGCAACGGAGGGTTTCTTCCTTAATCTGGTTAAGAAAAAGATCAACTTGGAACAGGAGCCAGCGCTGCTGCCCCTGAACTGCTCGTCGTCGTCCTTGTCAGGAGGACACGTGGTCAGGAGGAGAAAAGAAATGAGGTAGATACACAAATGCATAGGCAAGCACACACACAAGTACGCTGTGTCACAGTCCGTACCCGGCCTCGCTGGACACCTCAAGACCTCGAGGAACCCACCCCTCGAGGGCCAGGGTCAAAAAGAACTCCGCAAAGCGACATGACAAAGTGACAACACAGAGACTGCGTTTGGACAGAGCAGACTTCACCAGCGAGCACCACGAAAAGCCATTCCATCAACGGTGATGGAGAAGATGCGCGCGGTCTGTAGTGTTAACTTGGAGAGAGGGCTGGTGACGATTCTAGAAGCCCAGATGGGAGAAGGCAAAGGAAGGCAGGTCAGAGGAGTGAAGTCGCACCACACAGGCCAACAGAAGGGCAAGGCAGGCAGGCACGCTCTTCCGCCCTCCCATGGCCACATTCGTACACAACACACAACAGCTTGAAAGAGAGAAACCAGATTGGAAAATGAGTGACTTTAGACAGTTTCAAAGCGAAGGCAAGAACTAGGGCCCAGAGAGAAAGGAAACGCTCTATCATGAGCCAGGGGCCAAGGTCACGGTGGGTGATGGCAGACCTTGCTTCCCAGGATCGGGGCCCTTCGAGAAGCCCACCTAAGATGGGCCAAATGGTAAGTTCCACCTCAGCCTTTGTGGCCTGTGGAAAGGCCTGGTTTCTTACCAGGCCTCCTGTGGGCTGGGTGGCAGCTCATCCAGCCCTTGTAGCTGTCACCCCTAGATAAGGCCACTGGCAGCGACAACTTTTGACTTCAGGGCCACAAAAAGGGCGTGACTTTGCTCCAAGCCCTTGCTCTCCTGCCCTTTGGGGCACAGCTGCTGGAGGTGGCCAGCCTCACTGTAACACACAGGCCACTACGGGGGCACGGCCCCTCACCGGGAGTTATGCCCAGACATGTGGGTCAACTGCCTCCTAGTTGCCTGAAGCAAGCAAACCCCAGCAGACCGACCTCTCTCGTTTCGGAGTCTCTTGTGAGAAGGGGATGGCCTGCGTGGCAGTGTCAGGCCGGTGGGTCTTCTCATATCTGCAGAGATCTCTTGGGTGGGCCCTGGCTGAACCAGTTACCACATCAACGCCAGGCACTGGCAATGCTCCCAGTAGCTGGCAAGATGGCTGGCTGCTGCCAAGACCACCCCATCGACCTCAGTGAGGTCAGGCCCTGGAGCTGGCAGCCAGGGCAAGTGTGAAGAACAGGCATAGAATGTTCTGGCCAATCCGTGGTAGAAATTTCTAGTGCCTGAGTGGTCAAGCTGGACAATCTCGTGATGTCCACCACGTACACGGAGTTGACATGTCGGATGAGGAACACGCCCCTTCACCACCCAGCCCAATGGGGCTGCTTCCCCTTCAAGGGGGCAGGGCTTTCCACTTTTGAATTTGTAATGGAAATTCCAGTGGAAAACGTCATCATATCCGAGGATTGCAGCGATGAAATGATTCAAGTAATGGCTTAATCAACAAAGATGAAATGCCGGAATACAGTGGCATTAAAGGATCACAGCGGAAACATCATCAAACTGTTACAAAAAGCAAAGCAATAAAAATGGAGAAAAAGAACCACCACCATCGATTAGAGAGAGAGAGAGAGAGAGAATTGCGCTATAAAGTCAATAATATATCCCAAGGTAACTTGGTCAGAGGAGATGAACAGACAATTTGCATGCAAGACAATGGAAATGGGATTTAGTCCTCACTGGAGAGGCTGGGGTTTGGGAACTAGCGGCAACGGCAGACTGTGACTGCACGCTATCTCCCAGCCAGGTGCTCGTGGGGCCACACCACATGACAGAGGAGCAAACGGAGGGCGAAGAGCCCCACAGTGGCCTGACGGGGTGAGAGACACCGGCTCCCCAACTCTTCTCAGGAAGGAGCTGCCACAGTTGAGTCCATTTGGAACCACAAAGTGCTGCATGAGCCGCACTGGGCCCCAAACCACCTCATCAAAGCAAGTTGGGGATCTGCAGAGGGGTGTGCCAGATCGACCTGGCTTCGGAAAACACACACAAGAAGGCGGAGTGCCTCCTAAAGTCACGTAACCAAAGCGGGACGACCAGAGCTGACACTGTCAAACTATTGAAGAAAATCAAACCATACAAGCAAGCAATGGTCTGAGTGTGAAGTGTGCCTGTGGAGGGGGTGGGGGTGCAGCCAGTGGGATAGCGGGCATCTCCACCGGGGCTGGGGTCAGTCCCATGGAGTCCAACCCAATGTGCTTTGGATCAAGTGGGGAACATGGCAGTGGGGCAAAGAAATGCACAGGTGGCGTTAGAGGCAGATGATCTCATGAAAGGGCACAGGGGTGAAAAGGGCGTGTTCCTAAACAAATATATTATATTCTAGGTCATGTGATTTACACGGCATATAGCCACCTAAAGTAATAAATTAAGTAGTATAAGACATTTGACTTTTGTATTTACACCCCTTAACAGGTAATAAATTCAAGTAAACCCAAGAACAGGTGGGGCAATCTTCTCTTTGGGAAACAGGATCCTGTTGGATCGGGGTCTCCATAGGCCGAGACCTGGTTACTTTTGCTCTCGGTCACACCTCCCAGCCTGGACCCCTACTTTCCCCCACTTGTGGCCCCACGTAGGCAGTAGATGACCTGTGACCAACCACCCCACACCGAAATAAACCCATTCTCTTTGGCGTGGATGGAGGTACACATAGCTCAATCCCTGGAACGAGTCACAAGAACATCCAATGGTCAACGCTGCTCTTGGATGGGTGTCACGGCAAATATGGACACTTGGAAATTGCTGGTGGCAGTAGAAACTGTTTCAACCCTTGACAAGAAAACCTAGAAGCACTACAAAACAGTTCGTCTCCTCCTTGGTGGCCGGGTGGCCCTCTACTCGCGGTGCACGGGTTGGTGCTTCTGCAGGGCCGAGCGCCGCTTGAAGACGCGGCCGCACTTGGGGCACTCGCAGCGCCGTGCACCGCTGTGGGTGCGCCGGTGGCGGCTTAGGCCTGAGCTGCGGCGGAAGGCCTTGCCGCAGCGCTCACATTCGTAGGGCTTCAATCCGCTGTGGATGCGGCGGTGCTTGATGAGGTCGGAGGGCCCACGGAAGGCCTTGGCACAGTCGCCGCAGACGTAGGGCCGCTCGCCGGTGTGGATGCGCTGGTGCTCCAGGAGGCTGGAGCTCTGGCGGAAGGTCTTGGCACACTGGCTGCAGGCATAGGGCTTTTCACCGGTGTGGATGCGCCGGTGCTTGGTGAGCTCGGAGCTGCGGCGGAAGAGCTTGCCACAATGCGGGCAGCCGTAGGGCTTGGCACCGCTGTGGACGCGCTGGTGCTCGGCCAGCCCGCCAACGCCGCTGAAGGACTTGCCGCAGTCCTCGCAGTCGAAGGGCTGGTGACCAGGGGGCACATGCTGGTCCTCCTGCAAGGCCCGGCTGCAGGCCCGGCAGGTCAGTGGCTTCTGCTGCTGGGCCCCGGGGGCACTGGTCTTGAGCGGTCGCCCACACTTCTGACATTCCAGAGGCTTCTCTCGGGTGTGCACACGCAGGTGTTGGCTCAGGCCCGCGTTCTTCTTGAAGCGCTTGCCACACTCCTCACACTGGAAGGGCTTGGCCTCCTTCTCCGCCTGCTCGCGCTTCTCCTGGACCACCTCCTGGGCGGGGCCGCTCGGACCCGGCCTTGGGGGCTCAGGGGTCACATGGCTCTTACGGTGGGCCTTGAACTCAGACATGCCCCGGAAAACCTTGCGGCAGTCGCGGCACTCCCAGCCCGTTTCCTCACTGTGGATCCTCTGGTGCTGGACCAGGAGGACCTTTAGTCGGAAGGTGGCCCCACATTCTTTACAGGTAAAGAGGTGCTCAATACGCAGCTCTGGGGAGCTCCCTCCCCTCCCCGCAGCATCCCCATTTGGTCTGAGCTCAGGGGAGCTGGTGGATGCTGTTTTGGGGAGCTGGGCATCCTCACCCATCGTCTCACGTTGAGTGGTGGAAACGGTTTCTGAAATGACAAAGGCGAGACGTGCTGTCTACAAAGAGGGTGAGTGGGGTGCCCATGAGACCCCCGAGCCTGGCAGCCACTGGGGCATGCTGACCAACCCCCAGCTAATTGGGAGCGCTTCTGAGACGGCTTCCAGGACTGAGGTAGCCCTCAGCTGTGCCCTCCACCACCCCACTCACCGGAATGTTTAGCTTGCCCTGTGATGAGAGATGGGTCTGAGACCAACAAGACTTGTCCTTGCACCTGGGGAGGCACCAAGGCTGGGTTCAAATCAGGAACCCCTGCTTGTGGAGAAAGAGATGGGATGTATCGGCAGGCAGTGGTGACGTCATGCTCCACAACCAGGTTCCCTCCCTAAAAGAGGCCCCGCCCTCGCATCGCATGGCCATCTGCTGCACTTCGTTTCAGCTACAGCAGCGAGCCAGTCTTTCCTTCCCGAAGACCAGCATCTTTCCTTGCCATCAGGAGTCGGGGGTCAGCCCAACACCCTACCCTGGGGGTGGCCTCCCAACTCACTCCCAGCCACCCTTACCCACAGAGGTCACGTTTCCAAAGTAGTCCAGTGTCTTCTGCTCAGGGTCCAGGCTCAACCACTCCCTTTTGGTCATGTACTGCTCCACACCGTCAAATGTCACTGGATCCTGAAAGAATTCCCAGGGACAATCAGTCCCTGCCTCACTTCTAGAAAGAGGCAGGGGCAGTGCCAGGAGCACCAGCACCAGAGGCAAGGGCCTGGCACCAGCACGCGGCTAACAGCAACCTCCGGAAGTCCTAGAAAGCAAACCTGACCAAGCACCAGGAGACCTGGGCAGCAGCTCTGGCCTCCCACTGCCTTTCCAGAGGCCCTTGGCTCCAAGATCGCTTTCGTAGCCTGAGACGCCACTCCCCCACCTGGCCAACAGGACACGCCCAGCAGGCATCCACTCCTTAGCAGACTCCAGAGAGAAGCAGAGGGAGGGAGGGCAGGCAGCAGCGGGGGGCAGGCCTGCTGAAAGTCATGCTGGGATCAGAGGGAAGCTCACCTGGGCCGCCAACATCTCAAGAGGGACTGCCAGGACCTGGTCTCCCGGGGCTCCGTCCTGGGGAAGGGCAAGACCTTGGGGAGCAGGCGGCGCTAAGGAGAGTGAAAAGAGCCATGAGTGACAGCAGCCCTGTTTCTGGGTTCCCCGGGATGAGATGGGGACTCCTTTTCACATCTTGTTGAATCTTCTCACTCAGTGACCAGCCCGAGTGTTCCTGAAGGCAGGTGAGGCACAGGGAGACACTGGAGGGCCACCAGGTGTGGGGGACTGACTCGAGACAGTCCTCTTTCAAGCCGCAAGCAACTCAAGACCAACACAGAAGAAACAACCAGGAAAGGAGCGTGTCTTCGCAACTTGGTCAGGCCACAGGAGGGGAGAGTGGCACACAGAACCAGGCCACACGCCACTAAAGCACTCCGCCAGGGACAGGGAGGAATCTGCAGAGAACACGGAGTGGACAAAATGAGAAGCCAACCCAAGAGCTTACAACTGGGAAAACAGGCTTCAAAGAAGACCCTCAAAACTAAGTTACCAAATAAAACCTCGGAACAGTATGTACACATTCCTTCCAAGTCTCAGAGCAGATGAAGTCTTACAAGATCATAACTGAGACATGCATGAAAGGAACAGGAACACAGTGGCCACTGTCCTTAGGGCAGGTCACTTTAATTCAATTTCTAATTAAAGGACAAAATAGCATTTGCACACCAGTTCAAGGACTACAAAACCCAGAGAACTGAAAGACCTTGCTGTGAGATTCATGATGCTCTGTCCAAACAGATGGGCAGAGCAGAATGATCACGTAGAGCATTCCATAGACAGCCCCGAGGTCTTATGCCTCAGCTGTAGGGTTTATGCATCTACGGAGCCAATGGCGCACAAGCTATGTGGTAGGAAACCTTAACCATGGCCTCCTAGGTTCATACAGATCCACAGATCACTGCTCCCCAGAGTCTAACACGCTCCAACGGAGGCACAAAAATCCAGGCCTTCAGCAGCATGACATGCACCAAGCCCAACGCCCCACCAAAGAATACTGATGTGCCAGGTAGCCGGAAAATGGGACTCCTGGACAAGGAGAAAAACCAGCCAACAGACACACAGATCCCGAAGTGCCCGCTGCTAGAACTAACAACAAAGGTTAACGGGCCAGATCACTGAGCTGTAAGTATTTTAAGAAAAACAAAAGCATTGAGAGAAATGAAAAATAATAAAAACCAAGCGGAACTTCTAGAGGTTAAGAACATTTAATATCTGAAAGGAAGAGGGTACTGGTTGTTGATGAGAGATTAGACATCACAGGAGAATCTGAATACAATAGAAACTCTCCCAAAATGAAGTGGAGAGAAAACATTTTCAATAATACAAACAGCATCACTGAGACCTTGGTTATGATCATTGTAAATGGTTTACCATACAAAGGCGGCTCTAAAAAGTTTGTCGGGGAAATCCCTTTATCTTTTGAACTCCATGTTTCTGGGAACTTTTAAAAGTCCTCTTGTATATACAGTTGGACTTGGGGAAAGTAAGGAATGGTTGAAGGGGACAGAAAAATGGAGCTGAAGACATAGTGGATGATAACGTTTCCCAAAATTAGTTGGACACTATAAACATACAATCAAAAATCCCCAAACAATCCCTAGCAAGATTAAGGCGCGCACACACACACGCGCGCGTGCGCGCACACACACACGTCATGGAGTTAAGCCAGACTGGAACTGCTGCTTAGACTGTAAATCTTCCCTGGAAAAACCAACCTCACCTGCCTCCAGCAGTGGCTGGTGGGTCTGAATTGCCAATCAGGCCAGGTGACCAGCCCAAACCCTACACCACAGTAGCACCCAAGGCGCATTCGCAAAGGCATCCTAAGTGGATGGCTGAAAACCGGTGATAAAAGAAAACTTTACAGCATAGAGAATAGTAAAGGTAAGAACTGCTAACACATTTGGTTTTTTTTCCCTTCTCCGAAAATGTGCAAGCCAAGAAAACAGCATCACATTTCAAATTGCTAAAAGGAAAAACAAACCAAAAAATCTACCTTCAAATCTATACTCTAATAAGCCACTGCCCTTTAGTTGATTCTGAGTTTGAACTGCCAACCTTGGGGTTAGCAGCCCAACAGTTACCTGACAGTGTCACCAGGGCTCTTTATGAAGGTGAAATACACACTTGCAACACACAAATGCTGAGACTACTTCTGCTATAAAAACTGTGCCTCATGAAATACTAAGGGAGGTACTTCAGGGGCAATGGTGTCAGATAAAAACTGGGATCCACGCTTGAAATGGGCAAAGAATGGGAAAATTGACTTTTTAAAATCTTCCCAAAGCCCAAGATTCTGGTGGAGGAGCCCAGTCATCTGATGCATGTGATTAACTGCTCACCCACTGCCATCAAGGTCATTCTGACCCCGAGCGACAAGATCGGGGGTTTGTGGTTAGCAGCTCAGTACCTAACCCACCAGGACTCCTTAATGACTCAGTGAAAACTTTAGTCCCCTGGAGTGGACTCTGACTCAAGGTGGCTCTGGGGGCTAGAGTAGAATGGCTCTCTAGGGTTTCTGGGGTGGCCAATCTTTACAGCAGCAGCCAGCGTATCATTTCCCTTGGAGCAGCTGGTGGGTTTCACCCATCAACCCACTACATCAGCAGGACCCCTACTAACCCCGTAAACTCTCACTGTCAAGTCAATTCTGACTTGCAGTGACCCTAGAGGACAGGGAAGAATTGACCCTGTGGGTTTCTGAGACCAACTTTTAAGGGCGTTTTGAACTTCTGACCTTACTCTAGTGGTCCAACTTGTAACCCACTATACTACGAGAGCTCCTTAATTATACCCCCCAAACAAACAAACAAACAAACACACAACTCACTGCCATTGAGTTGATGCCAACTCATAGCGACTCTATAGGAGCCCTGTGGGCTCCTGAGACTGTCAACTCTCTACAGGAGGAGAAAGCCCTATTTTTCTTCCCAAGAGTGGCTGGTGATTTCAAATGGCTAACCTTGTAGGTACCAGCCTAATGTGTGACCACTACACCATCAGGGCTCCCTATAACTTGATAGGGGAGATAAAATGCTATATTAAAAAAATAATTCACCTAAAAGGACAATATCTAAAGGAAAAAAAACCCAGATGGGACAAATAGAAAACACATAGCAAGATGACATATTTAAACCCAAGCATATATATATAAAATGAAATGAATGCAAACAGTTTAAAGGCATAGATTGTCAACCTTCATTAAAAAAACAAAACTGAACTACAGATTCAACTCAAGAAATGTTACAGAAGCCACCTCAATGTCACGAAAACAGGGTGATGGGGCTCAGGGCACTGAAGAGTGACATCTAGCAGGCTCCGAAGGAGAGCGTGGCACTTCACATGTTCCGGACTGAAAACCAAAGGTTTGGAAAAGGGAGACGGCAGTTAAGTATATTACTGGATGAGGAGCAGCAGGATAAAGATGAGGCTTTTGGCTCCTGTGAAGATTTCCACCTCCTCCCTCAAAAACTAACCCAACAAAAGTCACTGCCGCCTAGTCAATGCTGACTCATGGTGACCCCCTGTGGGTTCTGAGACTGGGACTGCTTACAGGAGTAGAAAGCCCTGCCTGTATCGCAGGCCAGCGTGCTACCACCATGCCACCAGGGTTCCTTGTAAAGACTGTCTCAGAAACACTAAGGAGCAGTTCTACTCTGTCCTATTAAGTTGTGATGAACGGGAACCAACTAGCCGTGAAGGGTTAGTTTTTCTTTCTTTTTTGGGTGTGTGTGTGGTTATCTTAAGAGTTAAGGGTGGGGGGAAAGTCTGGCAGCTTAACAATATTTTTTCCAAAGAGTTTCCAACATTCCAATGGTACCTTGTGAGGTGAGAGTCAAGACCATTCAGTCACCAGGGTGCATTTCTTCAGCAATCAGAAAAGAACAAGATTTTAAAAGATTTTAGTAGAAGCTGGACAAGAAATCTAGTCAGTAGCAACAAGGGCTGGCCTGAGGCCAAGTTGAAAATGGAAGCTGGGCATCGGAGGCCAGTGCTCCCTCTCCTACTTGACCTGGTAGGCCCCCTGAAACACTGGGGCATCGCTGGCATGCACCCCAACTCCCTACCTCCCTAATGCATGGTGCTGGCAGGGACTCCCTTCGGTCAGTTGGGGTCTCCCCAGAAGACATCTGCTGTCCAGTGTGGCTCTGCTTTCCAATAAAAAATAAATGTATACAAACGTTTACGTGGCTAGTACACAATCCATTTTTAAAGGTTTGATTCTAGCCACCATGAGTTTGGATGCCAAGTGGAGGGGAAGGGGAGGGAAGGAAACCCCCGAGGGATCTCTTCTCACTGTCCTCAGGCTAGAGACACAAGGTCTTCACCCACCGCATATTCTACCCTGGGCACCTCGGCTGCCACACTGGCCGTCAGTCCCAGATGTGCCAAGGCAATGTCCCCCAGGACCTCTGAACTGCTGGGCAGAGTCCCTATACCTTCCCTTCAAGTCCAATGCCAGTGCCTCCAAGTTGGGTCCCCTCTCCACTCCCGACCAATTATGGTACAAGTGCTAGCTTGACCAAACACTCTGTGGGAGACAGGGCAGCCCTCCCAGGGCAGGGGCTTTACTTTCTTGGTCACCCCAGCACAACCCCACCCCCACCCCGGCACCAGTAGCGTCTCCTGGCCTGCGTCGGGCACTCAGCAAGTTTTGGGTTGACTACCACCCATGTGGAGAGGGGAGCACTCAATGGAGTGTGCTAACACACACAGAGCCCCCCGTGGCTCCCCTTACATAACTGAATTACCAAGGCGCCCTGGTGGCACAGTGGTAAAGTGTTTGTGTGCTAACCAACAGGCCAGGAATTAAAAGGCACCAGGTGTAGGTACGGGAGGACGCTGTACCCAGCAGTCTTCTTCAGCCAGGGAAGCCCAGGAGGGAGGGCAGTTCTCCCCTGGCCTCGAGGGTTGCTAGGAGCTGGAAGCGACTCGAGGGCAGTGGGCTGTGGTTAATGCCACCTGCACCGCAGAGATGGAAACCAGGGATCCGAGAGGCGAGATAATGCCATCAAGGTCCAGTGCTCAAATAGAGAAGCAGCATGCAATGCCTCAAGGCCAGGTGTGTCCAGGGAACAGGCTGGTAGCCAATGACATACACGAGTGGTTGGAGGCCGATGAACAGGTCACCACAGAGCCCCACATCATCCCCACCATTCACGAGTTAGCAAGACCGACTCAAGTGATTTTATTTAGCTGGCAGGATTAACTGTAAATTCTAGAGCGCTGCCCACTCCACTCCTCGCCCTCTCTGCTGCGCTGCACCCCTCCTGGACCATGCAAATGGGACACCAGGGTCCAGGGTCTTTCTCAAGAGCCCCCAGTGCAGCCAGAAGAGAATCCTCACCAGTCCCGGCCACGAAGGAGCATTCCCATGCTGGGCCTCCCAAGCAGCACACTTTACAGCGTGGGGGCCGGGCCGGGGACAAACATAAGTATCCAGCGCAGGGCCCAGCAGGCAGCACTGTCCTCAAATGCGCCGCACTCCCACCAACTGCGGAAGGGCAGCAAGTTGTGGGAGGAGCCCTCTGCTGTACAACCGTGGGAGGGAAGCTCAGCTAAATAGTGTGCCAAAGGACCCCCTTTGTCCAGGTTTCCTGGGGAGAACCGTCTCCCTTTTAACTGGGTTCTGAAGTTCGGGGTCCATGTTGGCCTGAGTTCAGCTGCAACAGAGGGAAAAGAATCACACAAACCCCAAGCTGACACAAAAGGCTTCATCTGAATGGCTTCCCACTGGCGCCTGAGTGGCAAGTAAGATAGATGGGGATCAATCGATTTAAAACCCATGTCCCACATGGAATCGGAAACTTTGGCACTCAAGAGAACAAACGCTGAAATAGAAATGGAAAAGGTGAATTTGACCTAGACCCAAACCAACCCATGTCTTGGGAGTGTTGACTCATTTGGTGGCCTCTGAACTCCGGGCCCCCAGAGCAATATTGGGTGGGGAAGGGAGCTCCTGGCTCAGAAAGACCTGCATGCCACCCATGGCATCATGCTGTGAGCCAGGCCGCCTAGACCAGACCCATCAAGTCTGCAGCCTCCACAAGCCCGACTCCTGGTTGTGCCGAGGGGCAGGAGCAGCGCCCCACCCCCCACCCCCAGCACTAGAAGCCCTTGGTGCCTCCAAGTAGTGAAATCAGGAAGGATCGCAGCCACATCTCCTCAGGCTCCACAGCTTGTGGCGGACAAATGCCAGAGGATCTCGGGAACCCATCACACCAGAGGCACAGCAAGTGTCTTCAGCCTTAGAAGAGCCCAAGGGGAAAAAGAGCAGCAGCCACAATCGTGTAAACCTGGACTTACCCAAAAGAGACACGCAGGGATGACTCATGGTGTCCCAGAATTCCCAGCAAGTCGCCCCGCAGGTAGAAAGAACCTCACCTGTGGGGTAGAGATAACTTGGGTGACCAGAAGTCAAGTTGCAAACACCTTCTGGGAGCATGTTTTTGTGGTGGGAGCATAAAACCGGTGCTCACTCAGGAAGGACAGGCTGCAGTCGAGCTCTGAGACCCTCCCCACCCCCACTCCCCGAGCTGACATGCACAGAACTGCTGCCCCAGGCCTCTGGAACGTGTGGGCCTGGGCATGGATACGAAGGTCACCTCTTGGGTCCACCGTGCACAGTGCTAACATGCTGTTACTAGAAGTGGTAGAATCCTAAAGGGCTCAGAGAGGGTGTCAATGTGGGACCGCCTCTTTCTCGAGGGATATTTGTGTCTGTATGTGCCTTCTTCTGTGTGCGTGGGTGGGAAGACATCTGTTTCTCTTTCCCGCTTTTCCTCTCCTGCTTGGCCCGGGCACCTGTCTCTCTGTGCCTTGCTTCCATCTTCTTTCCTTTCTATAAAAAGCCAGAAGGTAGACCAGAAGGGGATTCTGTAGTGTTTGCAGTGCTTAATTGAGGAAAGGTTTACGCTCTCTTTCCCAGAGAAACACGTGGCATCGGACTAAAAAAACTGAACTACAGTAGAAGAAGCACTTCACTGAAGTTGCAAGGAAAGTCCTGCATAAAAAGTGCCAAATGGGGCCAGGCATGCGACGCAAGGCCTAGGCCACCCAGAAACCCTGGCAGGGCTGAACCAGTGGCCCAGAAGCCAGGTGACCAGGTCTGTGGTGAGGTCAAGAAATCTGCATTTCCCAATCTGTACACCAGCGGGTTCTGATATGGATAGGGACGCATTGCCTCCAGGGCCTGCCTAGACTCTGCAGGCTTCCTCTCCCTAGTTCTCATTAGGCCAAGCCAGCTCATCAGTCTCCTGAGGTGGGAGTACCCCTGAGCCATCAGCGGCACCCTGAGCTGCTGATGCCGGCCTTCGGTTGCTCACCACCTCACCTGCGACCCAAGGCACCAATGGAAAGCCATTCCCACGCATGCAGTGCTTTCCAGGGGCCCCTCCCTCAGTAGGAAGCAAAAAACCCATTGCCACCAGTGGATGCCAACTGATAGTGTCCCGATAGGACAGAGTAGAACTGGCCCTGTGTTTAAAGGCTATCACAACTCTTTACTGGAACAGAGATGCGACTGGTGTGTTAGAACTGGAACAGAGATGCGACTGGTGTATTAGAACTGCTGACCTTGCAGTGAGCAGCCCAACAGGCAATGCTCCATGGCTCCTTAGGAAGAGGCAGCGGCAAAAACAAAACAAGGCAAAAACAACAAAACCCCCCCCCACCAAATATAAATACAGTCATATTTTTGGGCATTCCTTTGCCAGACCCTGTGCGAGCTGCTTCTACTTACCAATGGGGGGTGTGGTGGGAGGAGGCACTATTACTACCAGGGTGGGGGTGAGGGGAAAAGGGGGTGGGGTTCCAGCAAGCCCATTTTTAAATGCTCTGGGGTAAAGGAAAATTCTAGAAACGAGGTTGACAAGGAAATGTTTCACCAACCAGCACATGGAAGTGCCCAGGAGGGCTAGAGGGCATCATTTGGAAGAAGGCCAGGATGGGGGTGCTAAAAGGGGTTATCAACTTTGGGTGGCTGGCGTGTGGGGGAGTGCTGGAAAAAAACACGTTAGTAATCACTCAACTCTAGGCCTGAGGAGGTGGTCAAGGAGCTTGTTGAAGGGAAGGGACTTAAGTTGGAAAGGGTGGTCCCCAACAGCGCGACAGAAAAAGACTACAGCGGGGCTGCCCCCCTCAACTCCCAGTTTTAATAGGCCACCTCCCCGCCAAGCTGAGGCTCATTCCCTCCCCCAGACCCTTCCCGATCGCCCTTTCCCTCTCGGCCTGACGCCCCCGCCCCCCTGCCAAAGAGCAGCATAGGCCCCGGCACGGCCCCAACGCCCTCTGCGACCGCCATCGCCCCACAGGCAGGCTTTCGGGGCGCAACGACCCCGCCGGGCCGAGCAGCAACTCCCTGACAGCCTCGAACCCCCCCAAGCCACAGCCTCTGCCAGCCGCACGACCCCAAGCCGCCCAGCTTCGGTGGCCCGCGCGCCCACCCAACGCGGTCCACGGGCGCGCTCGTCGGCAGCCGCACACTCACCCGATCGCCCTGCGGACCCACAGCCCTCGGAGGTACGGAGGCGCGGCCCACCAGGCCCGGCGTGGCAGGAAGCGCCCGGAGCTGAGCGACCGCCTGCCCAGCAGCCCAGGCGCGTTTCCGGAGCCTCGGGCGCCGCCGGGGGTAAAGGGGGAGCGAAGCCCCGCCCCAGCCCCGCCCGGCCCGCTAGCCCCAATTGGCCCGGAGAACGGCGGGCGGGACCCGGGGCGGGGCGAGTAGGAGGGGCAGGCGGGGTCTCAGGGGAGCTGAGCAAGCGGCCGGAAGCAGGGAGGGAGGCGGGTGGTGCGCAATGACTGTACCAGAGAATGAATGAGTGTGCCTACGGCTCCCAATGAAGGAGAGAACGAATGGCTGGAACGAACCCTCATTTGGGTGGAGGAATGAGATTTGAGGGCGATGAAAGCCAGCCCCCTACTTGAGGACTCGAAAGAATTTCACTGAGTCAACGAAGTGTGGTGGCCTGCTCCATGCCAGGCCCAGCCCTGTCTTCAGGGGACGCGCTCTCACGACCCAGTGATGTGTATGCGCCCCACGCTCCCACGCGCGTGCGAGGATCCACCATAAACTAGCCAACACCGTGAGTTCATTTCAAAATAGCTGGTCATACTTGGAAGCAGAAACACCAGGATCGTTGGTTGGAGTTAGGGGTGCAGCCAGCAGATGCGAACCAGTTTTAGACGAATTTATCCTCTGCTCAGCAAAAATCAAGGAGCTACTCCTGCCTCTGAAACCCATACTACTCAAGGTTAAACGGAGACACGCATAAGAATAGAACTGGGAAGAAAGTCAACGGGGAGTGAAGGGGTGAGGGGTGGGGGCTCGGTCAAGCAATGGTGGAGACAAAGATTGTAACCAAAAGACTCAAGCAAGTAGGTGTGGTTGCAGCTAAGAAGTGCCCCGGGGTGGGGTGGGGGTTGGGGGTTGGGGGGGTGGGGGTCCGCCCCCGCAGGCAAAAGGAACAGCAAGTACAAATGCCCCGTGGCACAAAATTGGCATATTCTAGACCTAAAAGGAAAATGCAGCTGGAATGTAGAAAGCAGAGAGCACAGCTTAAGCTGGGTAGTGAAGCCAGGTAAAGTCCCCAGTTTGACTAACAAGATCTTTTGAACTTTTTTATTAATGAGTATTTGCTACTTTATTAGTGACACTGGTTATAATCAATTTCTTAAATGGTCTTGTAATTATTTTGTCCATTAGACGTTAACAAGGTTTTTACATATCCACCCCACGTTTTATGAATATGATGAAACATACAAAAATGGAAAGATGTGCACCCATGTACCAACCATCAATATTCTACAACCAGCATGATGCTATACTCATATAGCTTAAAGGTCCTTCTTTATTGATACACTTCAAAGTCAGTTGCTAACATCAATCTACTTCACATCTATGAACACTGAAGCATACATATCACGCAGCAGAGATCAAACACCATACGTACCATATTTTACACGAATTAAACGTGTTTGCTGCTCTTTTTACTCATGTGAAATTTACATGCCATGGAATGCACAAATGTTATTGACTCTACAATGTGTTTTGACAAATGCATACTCCAAACCTCTATCAGGTTGCAGAATATGACCAACACCCCCAGAAAGGTCCACTATCAGACCCCAGGAAGCCCTCACCACCACCCCATACATAAGCAACCACTGTTCAGAATTTTTCCACCTTAGTTTTTTTTTTTTGCCTAAATGAGACCTTCAGGTGAATGGAATCATAACAGAAGAACTATGTTTCATAAGAAACAACCAAAATGTTTCCCAATATGCTCATACATTTATATTCCTTCCAGAAATACGTGAGAGTTTTCTTTTGTATACTTGCCAAAGTTCAGGGCTGTCAGTCTTTCATTTCAGCCGTTCAAGTGTGTGTGAAGATTTTTTTTGCTCATTGAGATGTTATTGGTTTCCCTGGGACTGATCAGTTCTATATCTGCCTTTACAAAGTGTTCAAATATTTTGCCCAATTTTTAATGTGCTGTATTATCACTTACTTGTATTTCACAAAAACATATTGTGGTTAATATTTAATAAAGTGCACATGCTTAGTGTGTTCAATTTGATAAAGTTCATGAAAAGATGGAAGGAAGGAGTGCCGACATTTTCCCACAAACTCTCGAAGCTCCTTCATAGATGCATTGCCACAATCAAGATGGCGAATCAATCTTCCCCAAGTTTCTTTGTGCCCCTTTGCCATCCCTCCCATCTGTCCCTTTCTGCTCCTCTCTCTTCCCCAAGCAACCACTGATCTGCTCTACCTTCATTGTCAAGGGCTTTCTATCAACAAAATCATCTTTGGGTCTAGCTCTTTTCACTTAACATAATTATCCTGAGATTCAGCCACGGTATTGCATTTATCCACAGCGCATGCTTTTGCACGGCTGGATAATATTCCGTGGCATGGATGTAGCACAACATGTTTATTTCTTCATCTGTTGATGGACGTTTGAGCTGCTTTCAATTCAGGACTAGTATAAATAAGAAGCTGCTATGGACATGTGTGGCCCAGCTCTTCGCCTGGGCATATATTTCCTTTTATGTGGATATATAATTGGGAATTAGGTGGCTAGATAATGTAGTATGGGGATATTTCCCTTTTTAAAAACCCAACTGTTTTCCAACGTGGGTATACCATTTTACATTCCCACGATGTGTGTGTGTGTGTGTGTGTGTGTGTGTGTGTGTGTGTGTGTTAGGTTTTCATTCATTCATTCTGCATCCTTATCAAGGCTTGGGATGGTCAGTATTTTTAATTCTAACTTTTTGAATAGGTGTGCAGTGGAATCTCATTTTATTCTAATTTCAATTTATTTCCCTGACTATTGATGCTGAGTATCTTTTTAGATTCTCATTAGGCAGTCATAAATCTTGGGTGAAGGGCATATTCCGATAGTTCGCCCATTTTATATGGCATCTGATTTGGAAGTATTTTGTCCAGTCTGGCTTGTCTTTTCATTCTCTTAACAGTGTCTTCTGAAGAGCACAAATCCTAAATTTTAACAAGGAAGTCAATTTGTTCTTTTATAGATTTTCCTTTGGATATCAAATCTAAGCAATTTTTCTCTAACTCGAGGTCACGAAGACCTATTTTGGCCTAGAGGTTTCATAGTTTTCGGTTTTATTTCACATTTAGGTATCAGACCCATTTTGAAACCAGTATATTTATGGAGTGCAAAGTATAAATCAAAGTTCATTTGGGGGCTTTTGACTATCCCATTATTCCCGCACTATTTGTTGAAAAGACTGCTCTTCCTCCATTTAATTACCTTTGCTCCTTTGTCAAAGATCAGTTGTCCAGAGCAGTTTTGATTTATTGTTGTTTACGATAATCTCTAAAACCACAGATTGTAAGTTCTCCAACTCTTGCTTGTCCTTTCAGTGTTGGCCTGGCTATTTGTTTTTGTGTTTTTCTTTCCCTTTGCATTCACATATGCATTTGAGAATCATCTCGGCCATTTTGAATGGGAAAGCCTCCTGCCTTTTGATGGGGATCAAATCGGGGAGATCAATCAGGGAGGAACAACTTCTTTAACAATTTGAAGTCTTCTGACCCATGACCAAAGTGTTTCCCTCCATTTATGTTTGCCTTCTTTAGTTTCACCAATATCTGGTAGCTTTCAGTGTCCAGATCTTTGACTTCTGTTGTCCTATTTATTTCATAGTTTGGATGCCATTGGAAGTGTTTACGGAATGTCTAGTTTCTGATTGTTCAGTGCTAACGTGTAGAAATACAATTGAATTTTGTGTATTGATCTTATATGCCGCCACCAAGGGCAGGTGGTTTTTCTGTAGATGCCACTAGCTTTTGAATCTATGCAATCATACCGTCTCCAAATAAAGATGGTTTGCATCTTCCTTTCCCATTCAAATGCCTTTTCTTTCTTTCTGCTGCCTAATGGCCCTGGCTAGAATTTCCAGTACACTGTTGATTAGAAGTGGACAGCCCTGTCTTGTCCTGATTGGAGTGAAAGTACTCCGTCTCTCTAAATGCAGTGTGATGATAGCTGTAACTTTTTCATAACTCTATCATGTTTACGAAGTTTCCTCCCTTTGTATAGTTTGATGGCATTTTTTATCGGGAATGGAAGTTGAACTTTGTCAAATGCATTTTTTCTGTGTTTACTTTGCTACTTGTGCAGTTTTTCTATGTTTGGTTTGTTAATGTGCCGAGTTACATGAATTTTCAAACTTTTCACTCTCACGATAGACTTCATGTAGCCATGCTTTATTGTCCTTCCAATATCCTGATAGATTTTATGTGCTAAAGTTGTGTTGAGAATTTTTTCCTTGTGTGGCCATGAAAGATGCTGGTCTGTAGTTCCTTGGAATGTCTTTCTACAGTATTCATATTTCATGAAGTGATGCTGGCCTGATACTGGTAAAATGAAATAGAGAATATCCCATCCTCATTGATTTTCTAGAAGTTTTTTTATTAATAAATCATTTTATTGGGGCTCTTAACAACAATCCATACATCAAATGTATCAAACTCATTTGTACATATGTTGCCATTATCATTTTCAAAACATTTTCTTTCTGCTTGAGCCCTTGGTATCAACTCCTCTTTTTTCTCCTCTCTCCCCCACCCTCCTAACCTCATGGACCCCTGATAAATGATAAATTATTGTTATTTTATTTTCATATCTTACATTGTCCGCTGTATCCCTTTGCCCACATTTCTTCTGCTCTTTCTTCCCCGGAGCTGGGTGGTGGTGGTGGTTATATGTCGATCATTATAGTCGGTTCCCCATTTCTCCCCCTTCTCCCCTCACCTTCCCCCTACCCTCATGGTATTGCTAATCCCATTACTGTACCTAAGGGGTTTATCTGTCCTGGATTCCGTGTGTCGAGAGCTCTTATCTGTATCAGTGTCCATGCTCCAGTCTAGCCAGTTTTGTAAGGTAGAAATGGGGTCATGATAGTGGGGGGTGGGGGAGAAAACATTAAAGAACTAGAGGAATGTTGTGTGTTTCATTGGTGCTATGCTGCACCCTGTCTACTTAGTTCTTTCCTTGTGACCCTTCTAAAAGTGTTTTTATTGTTTTAATATTATCTCATCCTGAGCTGTGAAGTACCTGAAGTTTTCTTTGTGGAAACATTTTTAACTACAATTTCAGTTTCTTTAATATATACAGGCTGATTCAGGTTATTGATTTCTTTTCTAATGAGCTTTACTAATTTGTTTCCTTCAAGAAATGTGTTCAATACATGTGAGATGCTAAATATCTTGGCATAAATTCATACATGTTGTCATTAGATACTACTGAGTTGGTTCCAAATCACCGCGACCATTAGTGGTTCTCCGTATTCCAGCCTTCTTTTATGCTGGCATTGTTAATAGCCATGAATATTCAGAAACACAATGCTATCTGTTCGGTACATGAGAATATCTTAAGCTCTAACCAATGAGGGCTGCCTGGGTGACTTCTGATTCCATTTACTAAGCTTATGTTCATGAAAGAAGACTAGGTTTGGAGGAATATTCTAATTGCTGTTGAGACTTGTAGATATGAAAGGGCTTTCACAATATAATTAACCTATTGCAAGTGACTCCCACTTTAGCAGCTGAAAACAACAACAGAAAGGTTCCTGGAGTCCAGGAGAGGCCTAGCTGTGGTTTCTGGCTTGAGGTTGATCATCAGGTGGCTATCAAACTGTTCATCAAGGGGTCCTCTCCGAAGACCTGACTGGGACTGCAGAATGCTACTCCAAGGTCATCCACTTGGCTGTGGCAAGTAGTTCACTTTCTGACCATGTGGGGTTGCTGACTGCAGGGCTTCTGACAAGGGGAGGGAGAGAGAGTATGACTATAAGAGCACGTACCCAAGAGCAAAGCTGCATTCTTTTCATCAGCTAATCTTGCAAGTGACATTCCACCAGGTCAAGCTACTTTGCCTTCTTAGAAGTGACTCATTCAGTCTAGCCTCCACACAGGAGGAGAGAAATTACGGGAAGAATAACAAGCAATTGGCGGGTGCATTTCTAAAACCACACAACAATGATGAATAAACCAGAGAAGAGTTAGAACTGATGGTAGTGGTGATCATACAGCCCTTTTTAATATTATTTAACTATGGAAGTGCATGATAATGTGAATTACATGTCAGTAAAGCAAGCTTAAAAATAAATAAATAAAATCCAAATCTGAAGGCAGAAAAAAGAGAAATCTAAGATAACTTTGCACCGGGTACCGGGCCGAGTGGACATCCTGGAGAGGAGCTAATACTGGAAGCAAGGGATGAGTGAGAGGCCCGAGGAGCCGGTGGGCCTATGGGAGCTTGCTAAAACTTAAGTCAGGGTCTGCTTTCAGTGATGATCGAAGCGTTACTGTTAGACCAGTCCTCCCGTAGGTCACAGTTGCAAACCAGGACAAAATATCGTCTAGAAATTTCTGGAAGGCCCAAGGGACTGGGAACGGGGACAGAGCTCACAGGGAAGTAAACGCTCGCAGGACGGGGGCAGCACTGGTGGGTTTCTGCTGGCACCGTTTCTAGCGCGTGAGGGCAGGTTATAGAGGGCACCCACGCTGGATGGCCAAGACGCAGCTAGCGACCCAAAGGGCCACGTTCAGGATGAGCAGAAAGGGAGAGGGCCAAGCCTGGAAGGAGAAAACCACACCGAGGGAGCCCCAAGTCGTCTGCCCTAAGATCTGGGTGACCCTTCACTGCTGCATGCACAGCGCAGACTGCCAGCGGACGTCTCAGATGATGCCTGCCACGAGGGAGGCGGGTTTCGAGTTAACGTTAACCGCCAGCTAAAAGGCCAACAACGCCTCTTGGGAGGAACATCCCAGAAACCAAGAAGCCAGAGTCACTAGCACACATCATTGACAGTGTCCACGATACAAGAAAGCAAAAGACAAATGGAAAACAACCTTACATTCAAAAGAAAAGGCTTTCTAGGAAAACCAGCCCTGAGGTGAGCCAGGTGCTGGAATTTGCA
>NW_022111376.1:3182668-3185534 GCF_000313985.2 Echinops telfairi
GGAGGGTAATCCATTCTTCCCAGTTGCCAAACATCCCCACCACGCCCTGGACCAACCCATCTCCCTCCTGACCGCCCTGGCCTTCCCAAATGGCTTCTGATCTTTGATTCCTCTGTTGAAACAGACCAAGTTCCCTCTGCCCCAGGCCCCCAGGCACCACAGTTGGGGAAGGGGGCTGTATTTTTTTAACGACCACTCCCCATCCCCCTTTTTCCAGGATGCCAACTTCTAACTGCAGTAGGGAGTCTGTGCTTGTTCATTTAGTACTCTGTGTAAGTGGCAAATTAAGATGATCCTCCCGCTCTGGCTGCTCCCGGACAGCCACTTGTTTGGGCCTACAAGGACCCCTCAATTAAAAAAAAGAAGACAATAAAAAAAATTAAAAAGGGAAATAAACAGAAACAAAGGAGCACAATGGATAATGAGCCAAACTAAAACACTTCAACAACAACAAAAAGTCAATAAACCAAAACGCAAACTTAGCGCCACTGAGTCAATGCCAACTGGGACCAACTTTATAGGGCAGGGTAGCGCTGCATCTGTGAGTTACGGAGCCCAACAGTGCAATACCAACTTTCAGGCTCGCATAATTTCATGGAACAATTCTAACTAATATTTGAGGACTTAAATCACGAATGTTATCACCAAATACGTGCAGACAATAGAAGCAAAGGGAATAATTCCCAACTCCTTTTATGATATCAAGATAAATCTGGCACTAACACCTGACAAAAACTTGTGCATCCACGCTTCATGGGGGCTTCAAACAGTTCCTGGAAAAATGCTTTATCTTTTCATTCCATTTTCCCACAACCTTTTGGAAACCAAGTCATCCTTTAGATACGAAAATTACAGGGTGTCCCTCATGAACGGAAATGCCTCCCGTCCGAACTGTTAGCAAAGCAAATGCGGCACGATACAAAAAGGAATATGTGCCCGGTGGGCAATGAGGGGCTGTGTCGGGCAGTGATGTGTGCCGGGCCGCCCGGCTGACCGGAAGCCCACCCTTGTCCACTGCACCCATTTCCTGGGGGTGCGGGTGGACTCCACCGTGGAAGGGACCAGGCTGGGGCCTCTGGGCGGGGGGACAGGCGCCCGGGGAATCCCTGGTGTAGGCTCCAGGCTGGATGGGGACAAGCTGTGTGTGCAGAGTGACCTGGGGGGCAGGGGGCTGTCCAGAGCTCCCTCTCCTCCCCGTCCCCAGTGGCCAGGCCATTTTGAGGGAGCGGTGGACGCGGGCCAATGGGTGCCAGCCTTGCCCAGTGAGCCCTGACTCTGCAGCTCCCGATGCTATGACGACTGCTCATGTGCACGCCACCCCCCCCCATGCCGACACACAACTGCTTATGTGTGTGTGGGGCCACGTGGCTGAGGCACATCATCCCCGATCCCCACGTTGATCCGCACGCTGATCCGAACTTTCTCCGCTCTTGGTCTCAGGTTGGAGGCGCAGCAGTCTGGGGTGGTCATCCCAGACTTCCAGCATGTGAGTGGGGTTCAGAGTGATGGACCCTGGATGGTAAAATATATATAAACCTAATAGCAGTCAAAAGAAAGCTAGAGAGACAAAGGTCACTATATAATTATGGAAACTTTAATTGAACAAGAAAACATGAGGATAATTAATACATACACACCAAAGGAAATACCATCAAAATACATTAATCAAATTCTTACAGAAATGAATAGACAAATAGATCATAATATAATGCTGTTAGGTGCCATCCTGTCGGTTCTGAGCCAGAAAAACCTTATGCATAACAGAAGGAAACATTGCCTAGTCCTGCGCCATCCTCACAATTGTCCCTATGCTCAAACCCATTGTGGCAACCACGGTGTCAATCCATCTCATCGGGGGCCGCCTTTTTTTTTTTTTTTGCTGACCCTCTGCTTTACAAAGCATGATGTCCTTCTCCAGGGACTGGTCTCTCCTGGCAACATGTCCAAAGTACATGAGACAAAGTCTCCCCATCCTTGGCTCTAAGAGAGTACTCTGGCAGTACTTCTTCCAAACAGATTCATTTGTCTTTTTAGCAGTCCATGGTACTTTCAATATTCTTCTCCACAATTCAAGTTCATCGATTCTTCTTCAGTCTTCTTTAGTCAATTTACCCATATAGGCACAAAAAGAACAAAAATCTCTTTATTTGTAGACGTCTTTATCTTTTTTGTAGAAAACCGCAAATATTCAACCACAGAATTGCTCGAACTACTTGAAAAAAATGACAGCATAGCAGGCTATAAAAATAACCTACAGAAATCAGTTAGAGTCTTGAACATTTAGGATGATGATATCGAAAAAGGTATTAAAAACAATGTCATTTACAATTACTACACAAAAGATTATTTAGAAATAAATCTCACCAGAGAAACAACAGAAAACTACAAAACACTCATTTAAGAAAACAGAAGAAACTGACACAAATGGAACAAGCAACAATGTTACTGGATAGGCAGATTGAACATTGTGAAAATGTCAATATTTCCAAAAATGCTTTAGAAATTCAATGCAATTTTGATCCAACTCCCATCACAATTCTTCAAAGAAAGGAAAAAGCTAATAATCAACTACTATATATGGAAAGTAAATAAACTCATGATAAGTCAAACATTATTAAAAAATAAAGACAAACAAAATAGGCCGGGAGGGTGGAGGGAGGGTGGGGAAAAGAGGGGGACCAGATTACAAAGATCTACGTATAACCTCCTCCCTGGGGGACAGACATCAGAGAAGTGGGTGAAGGGAGACGTCAGATGGTGTAAGACATGATAAAATAATAATAATTTATAAATTATCAAGGGTTCATGAGGGAGGGGGAAGGGGGAGAGAGGGGAAAAATGAGGAGCTGATACCAAGGGCTCAAGT
>NW_022111376.1:3187989-3189143 GCF_000313985.2 Echinops telfairi
ACTGGCTGCTCTAATTGGGGTCATTGTCCTCATGGCCTGGTGGGCCAGGATGTGCTTCACTCTCTCCTCCTCCCCCTTCATCTGCTCCCGTGTGCTCTGATCAGGTATGTCCCTCTCCCGGAGCTGCAGATTCAATGCCGTCCTTTGAAATAAATTCTTCTGGGGAAGGGGCAGGTGTCCATGTAGTAGTTGGGTTTGGGGCTGTCCCCCAGAAAACTACAACTTCTTAATAAGAAAAATACAGATAAGTTAATCAACATGGGTGCAAGACATGAATACACAATTTGCCAGAGATGACACCCAGACAGTCAACAACCATATGAAGAAATGTTCGCGTTCGTTAGTAATAAGAGAAATACAAATGAAAATGAGATACCACCGCACACCAACACTTTCAGCAAAATTCAATAAAACAGAAAATAATAAATGCTGGAGAGGATCCTTTTACCTTGCTGGTGGGACTGTAGAATTGTGCAACCACCCCAGAAATCAGTATGGCAATTCCTTAAACAAATGATCCAGCAATCTCTCTATGGGGTATATACCCTAAAGAAATCAATAATACAATACAAATGGACACATGTACACCTATGTTTATGGCAGCAATAGCAAAAACATGGAAACAACTAAAAACCCCAACATTAGAGGAATGGATAAACAAACTCTGATATATTCACACTATGGAATATTATGCATCAATAAAAAATAATGACAACTCTCTTAAACACTGCAAAACATGATCAAAGGTAGAGACCATTATGCTGAGCAAATTTGGTCAATCTTACAAAGATTGAATATTTAATAACACCATTATTACAAGGAAAAATAAAGAAATGTAGTTTAAAAAGACAAGAATTTTGATAACTCTGAGGAGACCAGGGGCCGAGGCAGGAACAGGGAAAGGGGAAGGTTCAGATATTGAGGAGGGAGAGAGGATGGATGGGCAGGGGAAAGAAAGAGAACTACATATATGGAGGGTTTAACAGGATATTTTTGTTAATTTCATTTCTTGAAATGGGCAGTGTAAATACATATGGTATGTTTCTTTAAAAACAAAAAAACCTTCCAGATTCCCTATCCCTGAAACCTAAGTAGTATAGAGAGAGAGAGAGAGAGAGAGAGAGAGAGAGAGAGAGAGAGAGAGAGAGAGAGAG
>NW_022111376.1:3189243-3207446 GCF_000313985.2 Echinops telfairi
AGAGAGAGAGAGAGAGAGAGAGAGAGAGAGAACTTTTTCCTTTTGTAAATGCTGTCCTTTGGTCTTAACTGGATGATTATTAGACCAGCGGGGTGAGTGTTCAGGTCCAGAAATGAAGGGTGAGTAACAGCTACAGTTCAGGGGTCTCATCTGCCACGAAAGCTTGGGCCCTCTGACAATTTTGAGTTTTCCCCCATATTTTCTCATACTCTCTCCAGGACCTTCTCAGGTGATTCTTTTCAGAGCAGGTGGTAGTGGTAGCAAGGGAGCACATAGTTCTGTCAAGGAACAGAATCTTAAGGATGAATTGTCTGAATTGTTTCTTGGGTTTTTGGATTTGGTTAGATTCTGGAATCTGATTAGATTGAAATATACTAATAACGATGTCCAGTAGAACAAACTCAGTGCTATCCAGTTGATTCCGATTCAAAGCGACCCTGTAGGACAGGGTAGAACTTCTTCTGTGGGTTTCTGAGAATGTAATTCT
Source organism: Echinops telfairi (assembly GCF_000313985.2). NCBI lineage: Eukaryota > Metazoa > Chordata > Mammalia > Afrosoricida > Tenrecidae > Echinops > Echinops telfairi. The sequence continues at coordinate 3,189,731 of NW_022111376.1, forward strand.
TTATGGGAGCAGAAAGCCTCATCTTTCTCTCATGGAGTGGCTGCCGACTTTTGAACTGCTGACCTTGAGGTTAGCAGCTCAATGCATAACCACTACTCCACCAGAGCTCCTGAGCGCTGATAGTCCATGGGAAATGTGGTCATTGATATATGCCACCGCTAGACACACCGAATCATTTACACTTATAAGAGGCAAGGTTCTGGGTAATTATGTATTCGGTACTTACCACCTTTTAGTTAAACTGACAAATACAATGACTCCTAATTTTGCCAGACCACATAAATGACTTGTGTTCGGAAAGTAGACCTTGTGTTCTATAGCCACAGATCTGAACTTGCTGAGAACAAAACCCAGAGTTTCCTACTACAAGGGGCTGAATTTAATGCAAATTCAACCCCTAACATCACAAGGTATCTGATATTAAAATGCAGGCAATGACAGAATAAATGAGATCCTGAAAACTGGAATCGTGACATATGGGCAGATCCCGAAGAACTGGGAACATTGAACTCTTGAATTTTGCTGAGTATTCTTTCTTGGTAGAAGCAGTCCCATCTCCATCTGAGGTGAGCCCTGCTTTGCCTGAGGAATCTGTCATAATCTTCCATGAAGTAGTTGCCTTGGAAGACATTGCTGATTTCCTTCAAGACCCACCCCCTCTACATCTCTTTGCTTCTACACTTCAGTCTCAGCAGTTGAAGTACAACCTGTGACCCACAAGGAGATGTGCTACATGATTGACAGAAATCCAGTGGAATATGTATGACAATGAGTATTAGGAGTAGGTGGGATAATGGTGGAAAGAAACCAAAGTTAGATGAAGCCAAAAGTATTTCTGTGGGCCCATTATTCAGAGATCCTGGATTAAATGTATTAGCTTAAGAGGTTAGAAAGGGTTCTAACACTTGGTGTGATTGGTTGATGGGCTGGCACATAACATTGAAACTCTAGAACTGTCTTATAATTTAGAGGGAGATAATTAAAGGGAATATGGAATGGATCATGGAAATACTAGCTATAACCACATGACTATTTGCAGAGTGCGCTAGTCTGGGTGGACTAGAGAAACAAATTTGGAAACACTAATATGTGTATAAGAAAGACTTTTATATGAAAGGGCAATCATATATTGAGAAAACATCCCAGCCCAGTTCATATTAAATCCCTAAGTCCGATCCCAATCTGTAAGTTCCTTCAACACATGCAATGACGTCGAATGCAGGAAGATCACAGGCCAGTGGGTGGAAAGTCTTGTGGATCCAGTGGCGGTGGAAGCATCTCAGCACTGGCATTGATCTCCATGTGGCTCCTCCAGCGCCAGAGCTCTGGCTCCATCAGCGTAGCTCCATGTGGCTTGTCAACAGGAATGTCTCCTAGGGAGAGGAGTGCCTTCTGGTCTTCAGTGAGCTATTTATATCTGTTGAGCCTCCAAATGAGGTCATCAAGATGTGACCTGATTGACAGGCTAGACTCCACCCCTTTGCAAGTTGACAGGAGATTATGTAACTGCCACACAGACTAAGAACTGTACAACTTTCACATAAATATGAGGCGATGGAAAATACATGGTTTGAATCAAGTGCACCTTAATTCTCAAAGTAAAATCCTTGTTTATCAACATTTTAAAGAGGTCTTGTGCAGCAGATTTACCCAATGCAATGCATCATTTAATCTTTTGACTGTTACTTATATGAGTATTGATTGTGGATCCAAGCAAGATGAAATCCTTGACAACTTAAATTTTTTCTCCATTTATCATGATGTTACCTATTAGTCTAGTTGTGAGAATGTTGGCCTTTGCATTGAGTTGTATTCCATATTAAAGGCTGAAATCCTTGATCTTCATCAACAAGTGCTTCAACCCCTCCTCACTTTCACCGAGCAAGGTTATGTTATCTGCATATCGCAGGTTGTTAATAAAAGTTCCTCCAACCACGATGCAACATATTTGTTCATATAAATCAGTTTCTCTGATGATTTTTCTTAGCATACAGATTAAACAAGTATAGTGGGAGAATGCAGTCCTGACACACACCTTTCCTGATTTTAAGCCGTGCTCTGTTCACACAACCATCTCTTGATCTGTGTACAAATTCCCCATGTGCACAATGAAGTGTTCTAGAATTCCCATTCTTCTCGAGGCTATCCATAGTTTGTTAAGATTCATACACTTAAATGCAAGGCTATTCACATCCCTGGACTATGGCCACAGGGAATTCACCAGAGGCTTAATCCATGTGTAGGGTCTGAAAATGGGTTTTGAGCTTCTACTGTTACCCATAGCGTTCTGAAAACCAGGTGTTCACAATTTAAGCTCTTATACCATTTCCTCTTTCAGATTTGGATTTTATTATTTACAGTACTTGGATCACACAGGCTGGGTGTGCTTCTTCCATGTGGACTTAGGTGCTGTCTCACTTAGATGACTGCTTCTTTGAAGACAAGCCTTTAAGACTCCAGACACTATTCTTTCTGATCTCTGAGCACTATCTAGTTTCTGCACCACACTTTTGGATAACACTCATACCTTTCGATAGCACTCATATCTTCAGTGATGTCTTCATGAGGGTGATTATTGAGCACAGCCATGTCATAAGACATGTAAGACATGAAATAATAATAATAATTTATAAATTATCAAGGGTTCATGAGGGAGGGAGGGGAAAAATGAGGAGCTGATACCAAGGGCTCAAGTAGAAAGAAAATGTTTTGAGAATGATGATGGTAACAAATGTGCTTGACACAATGGATGGATGTATAGATTGTGATAAGAGTTGTAAGAGCACTGAATAAAATGATTTTAAAAAAGAATTAATTGCTCTGAGATAGGGGTTATAATTAAGCTGAAGCCCCAAATTCATTCATATGTCTATGTTTATATATATCTCTGGTTCACTTTAGAGACATCATTGTCATTTCATGATAGAGAAAATTATAAATCATCCCCTCCCTGGGGCATTAGGTAATTCTAATGATAGTGTCATCAATTTAGCTAAAGGTCTAGAATTTGAAACACTGTTGAGAAAGAGAAATTATATAAATAAAGGTCAGCTGTGAACCTGGACACTACACAAACAATGGGGGATGGTGATAGGGCAAAACATTCAATAACATTCGTTCACAATGACAGGATGTTTACCAGATGAATATATGTGCTAAGAAAGCAAGGAGGGCATTAAAATAGTAAGTATACCGTAGTCCTGGGCCACCATTCACTAGGCATCCTCAAAGCAAGAGATCTGAACTCAAAACCAAGGACCGCCACTTCTATAACCTTGGGATAGCAGTCATCGGCCTCCTCCCCCACTAGTGAGGAAAGTGAGGTTTCTGAGAGGAGAAAGATTCTGCATCAGGACTGTAATATAGATCTCCTGCTTGACTTTCCAGTTTGCCTTCCTCTGAAGTTTTGGACTTGCCAAGTCCCACAATTTCATGAACTAATTCCTTAGAATATCAATCTCTTCACTCAACAGTGATTGTTGCTGTGGTTGTTAGGTGTCATCGAGCCCGTTTCAACATGGAGTGACCACAAATCTTAGAGTGGAACTGCCCCAGAGGGTTTTCTGGGCTGTAAACTTTCAGGAACAGATCACCGGGCTTCTCTGCTGTGGAACCACTGGCTGGGTTTGAATTTTTTGGTTAACACCCAAGCACTTAACTGTTTTGCCATCAGGGCTTTATATGTACATATAGTCTCAATCTAACTTGAAGAACTCGCTATCAGAACTCACAGGGGAAGGTTCATGAACAACATGCCATATGCAGATGACAACCCTTGCTTGCTAAAGTGATGAGGACTTGAAGCCCTTACCAACTGTATTAGTCTGGGTACTTTAGAATAAAGGAAACAAAAATCCTCACTATTTGACCAATAAGCAATATCAAGAAAAATGGAGAAAAGATGGAAGTTGTCAAGGATTTAGTTTTACCTGGATCCACAATCAACGCTTATGGAAGCAGCAGTCAAGAGATCAGATCTATTTTACAAGACCTCTTTAAAATGTTAAAGAACAAAGAGGTTACTTTGAGGGCTAAGGTTTGCCTAACCTAGTGGCTTTCAACCTTCCTAATGCCTTGACCATTTCATATAGTTGCTCATGTTGTGGTGACCCCCAACAATAAAATTATTTTCATTGTTACTTCATTACTGTCATTTTGCTACTGTTATGAATTGTAATGTAAATATCTGATATGCAGGATGTATTCTCATTGCTACAAATTGAACATAATTAAAGCATAGTGATTCATCACAAAAACAATATGTAACTATATATTGTGAGGTATTTATTTCTAATAATAAATAAATGAAACTTTGTCTTGAAGCATGGTGTAGCATGGGTAACAGTCTTCACACCGGTACTCATAGGTGGGCGTATCTGCATGTGGGCAGACCCGCCTGGAGAGGGATACAGGAGCAGTGTCTCAGTTCCTAAGACCTTCGGAAATATGTGATTTCAATGGTCTTAGGCGACCCCTCTGTGAAGGGCGTCAGGACCCGCAGGTTGAGAACCGCTGACCTAACCCAAGCCATGGCTTTGTAAATTGCTTCATATGCATCTGAAAGCTGGACAATGAATAAGGAAGAATCGCCTTTGGATTATGGTTTTGTGAACAATACCTATCATACCATGAACTACTAGAGAAATGAACAGATCTGTGTTGGAACAAGCACAGTTGAGAGTGGCGATACCGGGAGGGTGGAGAGAAGGGGCGGTAGAAAGGGGGAACCGATGACAAGGATCTATATATAACCTCCTCCCTGGGAGATGGACAACAGAAAAGTGGGTCAAGGGAGACGTCGGACAGTGTAAGAAATGACAACACAATAATAATTGATAAATTATCAAGGGTTCATGAGGGAGGGGGCAGCAGGGAGGGGGAAAATGAGGAGCTGATACCAAGGGCTCAAGTAGAAAGCAAATGTTTTGAGAATGATGATGGCAACAAATGTGCTCGACACAATTGATGTATGTATGGATTGTGATAAGCGTTGTACAAGCCCCCAATAAAATGATTAAATAATAAAAAAAGAAGAAGAAGCACAGTCAGAATGCTCCTTAAAAGCGAAGATGACAAGACTTTATCTCATGCATTTTGGTCATGTCATCAGGAGGAACTAATCACTGGAGAAAGGACATGCTGCTCTGGGAAGTAGAGAGAGGATCAGTGAGAAAGAGGAAAACTTCCCACGATGTGGACCAACACAGTGGCTGTAACAATAAACTCAACCATAGCTCTACTGGTGAGGATGGTGGAGGACCCGGCGGTGTTTTGTTCTGCTTTACATCAAATCGTTATGAGTTGGAATTGACTCCACAACACCTACCAATAAGAACTCTATCCTGTTAGTTGTTTCTCTAGCGAGCCATGCCTACTACTCAGATATATTCACGGCCCTGCCTCGGCAACTGATACAACAACTGGACAAGAAATTAGCAACAAAATATATAGAAGATAGGTGTGCATTATCAAATAACTTTACTTAATTGGTATTTGTGGAACATTACCATGAGTTGCATGGGAGTAAGATGAGGCTTTCTACTCCTGGAAAGAGTTAGAGTCTCAGAGAGCCCCAGAGGCAGTGGTACTCTGTCTGATAAGGTCGCTAGGAGCCAGAATCGACTTTATGGCAATACATTCGGTTTCTGGTTTCACTATAAGTTGGGGGCTAACTCAATGACGGCTACCAACAAAAACATACATAACTGCAGGATATATCTCCTTTAAAAATGGACATCATAAATTAATCTAGATATAACTATGCTGGGCCAAAGACTAAATAAAGTTAAAGTTATAGGAATGTTACATAATAAATTCTCTTTCCACAGCATAATTACATTAGAAAATAATAGAAATATGATGATGTCACCAAGATGTGTTGAAATTCAACGTTACGTCTCTAAAAAAAAATCCCTTGGTTCAAAGATAAATCACAAAGGAGCTTGAAAGATATTACAAAGAGAATAATAAGAAAGTACAAATTAGCAAAATTAATGAGACCTATAATTCAACAACAAAAAGGTAAGTAATTCAATTAAACATGGGCCCAAACACTGAATTAGAAATGCTGAAATTGTTGACTTGGCGTATATTTTGTTGTGTATATTTTCATCACAATAAAAAATTATGCCAAGGACTAAAGAGACAGTTCACCAGAAAAGATATCCAAGGGACTAACAAGCACGTTATAAGATCCTCAACCAACTATATGCCAATTCCTTGTTGTTAGGTGTCAGTTCTGACCCATAGTGACCCGATGCACAATAGAACCATTGTACTGACTGGTGCTGCATCATCCTGACAACCGTTCCTAAGCCTGAGCCCATGGTTGCAGTCACTTTGTCAATTCATCTCTTTGAGGGCCTTCCCTCTTTTTTGCTGCCCCTTCACTTTACTAAGCACGATGTCCTTCTGCAGGCACTGGTCTCTCCAGACAACATGTCCAAAGCATGTAAGACAAAGTGTCAACATCCTTGCCTCTAAGGAGCATTCTGGCTGCACTTCTTTAAAGGCAGATCTGTTTGTCCTTTTAGCAGTCTGTGGCACCTTTTTTTTTTTTTCAGTCCATGGGACTTTTGACATTCTTCTCCAGTACTACAATTCAAATGCATCGCTTCTTCTTCAGTCTTACTTATTCCATGCCCAAGTTTCACATGCACATGATGCAATGGAATATAGTGTGGCTTGGGTCAGTCACACCTTAGTCCTCAAAGTAACATCCTTGCTTTTCAATATTCTAAAGAGGTCTTGTGCAGCAGATTTATCTAAATGCAAAGTGTCTTTTGATGTCTTGACTGTTGCTTCCATGAGCGTTGATTGTGGATCTAAAAAATTAAAGTCCTTGACAATTTCAACCTTTTCTCCATTTGTCATGAGGTTACCTTTTGGTCCAGTTGTGAGGATTCTGGCCTTCTTTACATTGAGTCGTAATCCAGACTGAAGGATGCAAACCTTGATCTTTGTCAGTAAGTGCCTCAAGTCCTCCTCATTTTCAGGAAGCAAGGTTGTGTCATCTGCACATGGCAGGTTGTCAATAAGCCTTTCTCCAATCCTAGTGCAGCATTCTTCTTCAGATAATCCAGTTCTTGTGATGATTTGCTCAGCACACAGATTTAACAAGTATGGTGAGAGGATGCAACCCTGATGCACCTCTTTCCTGATTGTAAACCATGTGGGATTCCCTTGTTCTGTTTACATGACTGCCTCTGGATCCAGTGCAAGTTCTGAATGAGCACAATAAAGTGTTTTGGAATTCTCATTCTTCTCAAGGTTATCCACAGTTTGTGTAGTCCACGTAGCCGAACATCTTGGCTTAGTCAATCAAACACAAGCAAACATTTGTATCCTCTGCTTTGAGCCAAGATCCATCTGACATCAGCAATGATTTGCCCTGTTCCATGTCCTCTGGTCTGGCAGTTCCCTGTTAATGTACTGCTGTAACTGCTTTTGAATGATCTTCAGCAATATTTTACCTATGTGCAATATCAATGATATAATTCTATAGTTTGAGTATTCTATTGGGTCACCTTTCTTTGGAATGGATACAAATATGGATCTCTTCCAGTCAGTTGGTTTTCCAAATTTCCTGGCATAGACCAGTGAGTACTTCCAGTGCTTCATCAGCTTGTTGAAACCTTTCAATCGGTGTCCCATCCATGCCTGGAGCCTTGTATTTGGCTAATGCATTGAATGTAGCTTGAACTTCTTCTTTCAGCACCATTAGTTCTTACTCATATGTTACACCCTGAAATGGTGGAATATGGCCTAGTTCTTTTGGGCACAGTGGCTTTGTATTCTTTCCATCTTCACTTGATGCTTCCTGCGTCATTCAATATTTTCTCATACAATTTTTCAAGACTGCAATTCAAGGCTTGCTTTTTAAAAAAAATTCTTTCAGTTTTAGATATGCTGAGCATGTTCTTCCCTTTTGTTTTTCTAATACGTGGTCTTTGAACATCACATTATAATACTTGGTTTTGTCTTCTTGAGCTGCCCTTTGACATTTTCTGTTCAGCTTTTTGACTTCCTAATTTCTTCCATTTGCTTTAGCTATGCTATGAATAAGAGTAAGTTTGAGTCTCTTCTGATATCCACTCTGTTCTTTTCTTTCTTTCCTGTTCTTTGAATGACCTTTTGCGGTCTTCATGGAGGATGGTCTTGCTGTCCTCTCACAGCTCATCAGGTCATTAGTGTTCAGTGAGTCAAATCTGTTCTTGAGATGTTCTCACAATTCAGGTGGGTAGACTCAAGGTCATATTTTGGCTCTCATATACTTGTTTTCATTTTCTTCAGCTTTATCTTGAACTCATGTATGCACAATTGATGATCTGTTCCACACTCAGCCCCTGGCCCAGTTTTAGCTGCTGATATTGAGCTTCTCCCTTGTATCCTATGACAGATGTAGTCAATTTGATTTCTGTGAATTCCATCTAGGGAAGGCCATGTATACAGTCACCTTTTGTGTTGTTCAAAAAAGGCATTTTCTATGAATAAGTCATGGGTATGGCAAAATTCCATTATGTGATATCCACCTTCATTTCCATCACCAATACTATATAGTCCAACTCTCTCTATATATAGTCCAATACTATATAGTTCCTTCCTCTTTGTTTCCAGCTTTTTGAATCTCATTTGCATGCCTAATTAATTTCAGACTGAAGAAGTTGGTAGAATTCTTTCATTTCTTTATCACTGGCTTTTGTAATTGGTGCATACATTTAATTAATAGTTGTATTGATTGGATTTCCTTGAAGTTGGATAGATATAATCCCATCACAGACAGCAGTGTATTTCATGATTAAATTTGCAATGTCCTTTTTGACAATGACTGCTACAACATTCCCTTTATCATATTATTGCCAGCATAGTAAATCATGTTTTTCTGATTCAAAATGGCCAATACCTATCTATTTCAGCTCACTAATGCCTAAGCGATCAATCTTTATGCATTCCATTTCATTTTGATGACTTCCAGATTTTCTAGTTTCACTATTTGCACAGTCCAACTTTTGACCATTAGCAGAGTATCATCTGAGAACCCTCTTGATCTGTTCTTTCTTTCCTGTATTTTAAAGGACTTTTTCCTGGCTCCCTGAATGATGGTCTTGATATCTTCCCAGAGGTCATCAGGGTGCAGTCATTAGTGTTCAATGAATCAAATCTGTACCTTAGATGTTCTCAAAATTCAGGTGGATCACACTGAAGTTCATATTTCTCCTGACCTTTAGTTTTCCTTACCTTGAGTCTTGCTCCATCAGCAGTTATTGGCTAAAAAAAACAACAACCCAAGACATTTAAAAATAATTTACATTTTTTGATGGGATTAGAAAATCAGCAAAAGAAAATTCCAAAGGCTCCACTCCCAGAGGCTTTAACCAACTCATGTCATCATGGTGGACTCCACTCTGAGCAATCAGCTCCTCCTTAATCACATTTTCACTGCCTTCCGATCCAAGGGGCCCCTCCTCCGGAATGCTCTTTGCCAATGTGCTGCTTCCATTCCTTAAGCCCTCAGTACCTGACAGCATTTCAATGCTATACACAGCATTTTCAGTGGCTCCTTCCTCCCAATTGGGGAGCTGAGTCCTTCATTGAAACCTGGTCACGTTGGGTGACCCTGCTGGCATTTGAAATACCAGTGTTCTAGCTTCAGCATCCCAGCAACATCCAAGCCACCACAGTATGACCAACTGACAGGGAAGTGGTGGTGCCAGTCACTAGGGCAATGCAGATGAAAAGCACCAGGCGAGACCTCTCTACACGGAAAATAACAAGTATTTTGGAGGACGTGGAGAAGTGGAAGCCCACTTCTGTTGCTGGTGGGGATGGACACAGAAGCAGCTGCTGTCCAACAGTTTGGTAGGTCTTCAGAAAGTGAGACATTACAATACAGCCCAGCAATTCCACTCTGAGATCTACACCCCAAGAATGGAAAGCAATGGCTCAGAGATACCTGTGTAGCAAGGTTCATAGCAGCATGTTGCACAATTGCCCAGAGCATAAACAGGCTCCTGGACCATCAGCAGAAGGTGGTATCTCCAAATGACAGAATCCTATTGAACCAAAGAAAGGGATGGGAGGCTGCTGCATGTGGCAATGTGGATGAGCCTTATCAACATCATGCCAGGTAAAATGTCAGACATAAGAAGAAAGCTATTACGAGAGCTCTGCTGCTAACCCCAAATGGGTGGTTCGAACCCACCAGCTACCCTGCAGAAGAAAAGAAAAAGGTGATTGCTTTGATAGAAATGATAGCCTTGGGAACCCTATGGGGGCAGTTATACTCGGTCTTGTCATGAATTGGGATTGGCTCTGACAATGGGTTTAGTTTTTCATACGAAATATCTTGAATAGGTAAGTGAACAAAGCTGCTAAGGGTGGAGAGAGGAGCCCTGGTGGCAGAGGAGCTCTGCCCTGTTCTGGAGCGTCATTATGAGTCAGAATGGAGTTGATGGTAGTGAGTTTGTTGGTTTGTTTGGAAGGGCTGGGAGGAGAGTAAAGGAGCTATGCTGGTGCTGTGGTTAAGTGTTGGGCTGTGATCCACAAGGTCAACAGTTCTAACACCACCAACTGCTCTGTGGAAGAAAGAGGAGGCTTTCTTCTCCCATAAAGAGGCGCAGTTTTAGAAGCCCACAGGGGCAGTTCTGTTCTGTTTGACAGTGTCACTACGAGTCAAGTCAGCTTGGACTCCATGGCAGGGTGTTTGTTGGTTTTCTAGAGAGGGCAGTGGGATCAGAGTTATTGGCTAAAAAAACCAAAAACAAGACATTTAAAAATAATTTACATTTTTTGATGGGATTAGAAAAACAAGGTAGGAGGTTTTCATGGGAAGTGTGTGGGAAAAAGCACTTCTAGAGAAGGGATTTGTGGGGAAGGGGAAACAGCTAAAGGGATGGCCAGGGGGTGATTTTAGAGTTAGAAATGAGAACATTAGAAAGGAATACAGTCAGTGTCCTTCGAGTTCAGCTAACAAAGCTAAAAATAGCTGACCAAATAGTCTCAAAACAAATAGACAGCAGGCCAATAACAGGGATAAAAGGAGAAGTCAATGAATTATAGACCAAACCACACAGAACATTAACCAAACTGTAAGTTATTTCTTTATGAAGAGCAGCAAAATTGACAAGTTCCAAGCAAGAGTGATCAAGAAAAAAGAGAAAGAACACGCATCGCCAGCATGAGAAAGGACCAAACCAAACTCTTTACCATCGAGTTGGTGCTGACTCCTAGCGACCCCATAGGGCAGGGTAGAACTGCCCCTGTGGGTTTCTGAGACGGCAACTCTTTATGGGAGTGGAGTAGAGAGCCCCGTCTTTCTCCTGAAAAGTGGCTGGTGATTTCAACTGCTGACCTTTTGGAAGGCACCCCAACACATATCTACCACGCCACCAGGATTCTTATGAGGAAGGAAAGAGGGGCTATTACTAGAGTATATATTCCTGAAAAAAAGAATAAGGGGCTATTGTGAACACCTATGTGCCATTTTGACAACTTGGAAAGAAAGTTTACCCAAACTGACAGTAGATCAGAAGATATGACAGCCTTATGTTTAGTAAAGAAATATTTCTTGTAAAAAAAGTCACAAAAAGCCAAATTGAAAAAACAAACAAAAACAAAACCCCCAAACAAAACAGTATATACCCAAACCTTCTGGTCAAGTGATTTCATGGTTGAATTCTTGCAACTACTTAAGGAAGAAGCATGACCCTTCTTACTGAAATACTTCCAGAAAAGATAGGAGGTGGAAGAAATTCTTAATTTATGAGGCTGGGGATACACCTGCGACGAAAACCATATGAAACAGAAGAGCCTTCGTGAATAGAATAGCAACAAGTCCTGAGTGCTAGCAAGCAAACTCAACCGTATACCAAAAGGAACATGGGCTCCCGTCCCAGTTGGTGATGAGGAGCAGTGGCGCACAATGATGCGTGCCAGGCCACTTGCTGACTGGAAGCTCATCCCCTCTCAAGTGCACTGGCGTCCCAGGTGGCAAGGGTGGCCTTCGAAGTGAAAGGGGCTGGGATGGGGTTCTTGGGCAGGGCACAGGCAGCTGGGGCCCCTTGAGCAAGCTCTAGGCTGGATTGGTACGGGCTGTGTGTGCAGAGCGCCTTGCTGGGTGAGGCGGAGGGAGTGCTGTGGAGGGTCCTCACTCCTGATTCCTAGCTTCCTAGCTCCACCCTCAATTGGCTCCAATGAGCTCTCTCACCATCTACTTACCACCCCTCGCCCCTCCCCCCTCGTTGCCAGTCCATCTTGGTGGTGGCAGGCCAATGGGTGAGCCTGTTGCTTTTGGAGGCTGCCAGCTTTGCCCCGGCAAGCCCTTACCACGCAAGTCCGGGTGCCATGACAACTCTGACGCCTCCTCACGTGCTCTCCTGCCGCAGCCATTCGCCCTATACAGAGACGCGAGGGCTGGCTGCCTCCTCTGCCGGGCTTCTGGGAAACGCACTGGCCCCGTCACCAGCTTGGAGGACCGGTGCTCCGCAGCCCAGGCCCACGCGGCAAGGCAAGGCGCTTCCTTCCTTCCCATCCCTTAGGGGCCTCCAGCCCAAGGCAGCGGCAGCTTTCCCTGGGTCTTGGGAGTACACGCAGAGCCGCAAACGGTGAGCCAGGATTTTCTCTGGCGCAGTCCTCTGTGATGGAGCCCGCGGTCGAGCTGGGGCGCTGCTGGGCATGGGGGAGCAAGGGGCTCCTTTTCTTTCGCTGAGAGGGGGAGGGGCTCCTGGCTGCAGGGAAGGGGGGGTGTTGGGGGCTGCAAGGGGAGGGGAAGTGTCTCCAGTCTGCAGGGGAGGGGGGACGGAGGGCGGGGAAGAGGCAGCACAGGGACTTCTGGCTGCTAGGGTCTGGGCTGGTGTGGGAGCGGGTCTCAGTCTGGCGCTGGCAGAGAGGGGAGGGGGATTCCTGGCTGCAGTGCGGAGAGTGGGGTGTGGGGGTGGATCTGGGCTGGGTGAGGATGCAAGGGGCAGCCTCCCCGCAGCAGGGTTGTAGGGAATGGTGAGGAGGGTCTCAAACAGTTGCGGGCAGTGTGAGATGCCTTGCCTCAGTGAATGGGGGGAGTCTTTGCACCTTGAAAGGGGAAGTGCAGTCCAGGCTTCTGTGGGGGAAGGGAGTGCGGGCTGCGGTTTTGGGAGGGGGCGGGGCCTCAGGCTGCAGCAGTGGTGGGGGCTTGGTGCATCTGTGTGGGTGGGCAAAGGGATCTGGCCTGCAGGGCAGGGTGGGGTGGGGGCACCAGTATGCCTCTATCCGCTGGGACCCTAGATCATAGAAACTGTGACGCTCTCCCCCACCGGTTGCCCCCTCCCCCAGGTCCACAGCCATGGCGCTGGTGATGCTGCGGGACTGGTGCAGGTGGATGGGTGCAAACGCACAGCGCTCGCTGCTGCTCCTGGGCATCCCGGAAGACTGTGGCGAGGACGAGTTCCAGGAGGCTGTCCGGGCTTCCCTCTGGCCCCTGGGCCCGTGCCGAGTGCTGGGCAAAGTCTTCAGGAAGGAGCTGGGGACCAGGGTCGCCTTGGTGGAATTCTCTGACTACTTGAACCGCAGTATGATCCCCCAACAGATTCCAGGCAAAGGGGGACCATGGAAGGTGGTCTACCTGCCCCAGGTCCCTGATGCCGAATTACAGGGGAGAGTCGTTATGACCACACAGCCCCAAGGTCGAGAAGTGGCCAGTAGGGCAGGTGAGACCGGAGCTGCAGGTGAGGTGGGAGCAGGAGCCGCAGCTGAGGCTGTAGCTGCAGTGGAGGCAGGAGCCCCAGATGAGGTGGGAGATTCGGGAACTGCAGGTCAGGTGAGAGCTGCAGGTGAGGCAGGGACTGCAGGTGAAGAAGAAACTGCAGATGAGGAAGGCACTGCAGGTGTGACTGGAGCAGAGCATGTGGCAGACGTGGCAGGTGAGGCAGGAGCTGCAAGTGGGATGGGACTGGAGAATGTGGCAGGAGCTGCAGGTGAGAGAAAAGCTGAGCATGTTAGAGAAGCTGTAGGTGAGACAGGAGCCCCAGTTAAGGTAGAAGTTGCAGGTGAGGCAGGAGTCCCAGGTGAGACAGGACCTACAGGTGAGGAAGGAGCTGAGAAGGTGACAGAAGCTGCAGGTGATGCAGGAGCCCCAGGTGAGGTAGAAGTTGAGGGTGAGGCAGGAGATCCAGGTGAGGTGGAAACTGCAAGTGAGGCAGGAGACCCAGGTGAGGTGGAAGCTGCAGGTGAGGCAGGAGACCCAGGTGAGGTAGAAGCTGCAGGTGAGGCAGGAGCTGTAGGTGAAGCAAGAGTTGAGAATGCAGCAGGAGCTGTACGAGATGCAGGCTATGAGGCTGTGGCAGCAATGCTAGGTCTGGCTGCAGCCTTAGGGGAGGCTGGAGATGAGGCCGAGGCCGAGGCGGAAGCTTGGGCCCAGCAGTGGCGGAACGCCCTGCAGCCCATGCTGGAGAGCCTGGGCTACCAGGAGCTGAGGCCCTTTTCTGGGCGGGAGGAGCTGGGCCCCGAGGAGCAGCCATTCGAAGCCTGGCTGGAACACGCCTACGACATGCTGCACCTGTGGCGCCACGTGTCTGAGAGGGAGAAAAGGCGGCGACTGGTGGAGTGCCTGAGCAGCCCGGCCCTGGATCTCTTGTATGGCCTCCTGGCCGAAGACCCCAGTCTCCCTGCGCAGGACTGCCTGGTCGCCATGGTGCAGGTGTTTGGGACACAGGACACCCACATGACTGCACGGATCAAGTTTCTCACCTGCACCCAGCAGCCTGGGGAGACCCTGTTTGACTTCGTGATGCGTCAGGAAGGCCTGCTGCAGACCGCCATGGAGAAGGGGGCGGTGCACCCAGCCGTCGCTGACCAGGTGCGCTTGCGGCAGGTGCTGACACGAGGACGGCCCAACGTCACGTTATACAACAAGCTGAGGCACATGCGCATGGAGGGACAGCCCCCTGGCTTCGTGGGGCTGCTGCGATTAGTTCGTGAGACTGAGGCATGGGAAGCTGCCCAAGCCAGGAGGGACCAATCTCAGACAGAGGAAAGGGTCACCCCAGCCTATGAAGATGCGAAGGAGTCACCAGCCAATGAGAATGCCGACCAGGTGGACCCAGCCAACGGAGGTTTCAAAGAAGCTGACCCTGCCAAGGAAGATGTCGACCAGGTGGAACAAGCCAATAAAGATGCCCACCTGGCCGCCATGGCCAATGACTCTGTAGCCCAGACCGCTCTAGCCACCGAGGACGCCACCAAAACTGCCACGGCCGTTGACAAGGCAGGTGCCACTGATACTGCTGCCCCTGGGATTGATCACGAAGAGAGCACTCCTGCCCCAGTGCAGGTGGGCAGCGCCCCCGGGGTAGGCCCAGGAGGCACAGGCTGTGGGCATGAGGGCCTTGTCCAGGCTGGGGACCCGGAGGCCATGGAGGCCGAAGCGGCGGCAGCCGAGGTCCCCGGCGAGCGGCTTCAGCCCATCCTGGAGGAGCCAGAGAACGAGGGCAAGGCAGGCGACGCGAGCCTGCCCGAGTCCTCCGAGTGCTCCTCTTCGGACCAGTAGGCTGCATCCTGGCTGCGGGAAGGACCCACCAGGCCTCTGCGGGCCCCACCCCAAGCCCCCAACCCCATCCCGAGGTCGTCGCAGCCACAGGGCCACCACACAGTTCCAACCCCACACCTGCTTCGGTGTCCCGGACCACGGGCACCTGGAGAGCCATGCCCTCGCCCCGCTCCACTGCCTCCTCGAGGCTTGGGCCCTGCTTTTCTGGCATAGAGACCGGCCAGCTGTTGCTTGCTGTCGTGCAAGTGTGTGTGTGTGTGTGTGTGTGTGTGCACACGCGCTAGTCCTTTTTCTCTCCCCCCACTCACCCCCCCATCCTGAGCAGCTCCTCCCTCTGGGAGAGCCAGGCCCAGAGGACAGTGGGCAGCACACACAGACCAGGGAGTGGCCACCCTCACCCCGAGAGCCAACGACACCGGGAGGAAGGATGGACGCTGGGGCGGGCAGCTTCAGGGAGACCCACGGGGACCGTGCTTCAAGATCCACCCAAGCTCTTGTTTGTGACTCCGTTTCCTTCACGTGGTGCCCTGTGCTCTGCTGTGTTTTCCAGTGTTGTTCCCTGCCCCTTCAGTGGGACCACAGGGTAGGGCCACACCCCATCAGCGCCCCCCTCCCCTTTCATGTGAGTGGCCAGAGTTTATTTGCTCTTGGAAGGCAGGCCTAGGAGCCTGGAGCAAGGAACATGGGGTCAGCTGAGGCTTCTTATTTAGGGACCCCAGGGGAAGGAGGTCCTGTGGCCCCTGGTGGTGGTAAAATGTTCCCTCTGTTATGATCCCTTTGATAGTTCCAGTTGATGTTTCTCTTCAATAAATCTTGTTCAGTGTTACTGCTGAGTCTTGACTCTGCTGTGGTGCCTCAGTGGGGGGTAGGGGAAAGGCCTGGCTGAGGTAGGGGGTGGGTGGCAGTGGCCTGTGCCCAGCTGCCGCTGGGTATGTGTGATGCCAACTGCCAGGTGCCTTAAATCCTGCCCAGGGCACTCTGCTCCACAGTTACCTCTAAGGAGCACTCTTCCTCTGAATCCTTGGGGTCATGCAGGAAGCATCAGACCAAGGGTGGGGGTGATGCCCACGTGCCACGAGTCTAACTTGTGTCCACACAGCCTGCTGAGCTCTCACTTTGACTCGGAGGAGCCCCTCAGGGGGAGGGGCCTGCTGAAGTCGGGACACTTCTCCTGAGGGGGCACTGTGGCCCGAGGGACAGTTCTGGGGTGCCATGTGAGAGGGAGGGAGGGAGGGTCAGCAGTGGTCTCCATCTTCTAAGACCTGAGGGCAGTCCTTAGCCCGGTGCAGTGCACTAGGACCTTTGGAAGGTAGAGACAGTGATGGGACCGCTTTGGAGGGCAGGGAGCAACATGATGGGGCATGGCTGGGACAACTTTAGCTTTCCCCCTGCCATCTGTGGCCTTCCCAGACACCTTCCTGTGGATTTGGCAACTGTTTACTGCAGGAGGTCCAGGAGGCCAGCCACAGCAGGGGTGGTCAGCAGGTCAGTGCTGGGAGTCAGCCCCCTACCTGTCTTCCTCCTCCCACTCCAGACCTCTCCCCCAAAAGGCTCCACCCACATGCTTCCTGCTCCTTGGCCCCAGGAGCCTTGGGCAGGTCTGGATCAGAGGTGGGCCTTCCAGAAGCTACTGGACTCCACTCTGCCTGAAGCCCCTGTCATTTGGAACCCATCTTCCTTCAGTCCCCAGGAGGGCTGCCCAGATTATCAATGACCCCTATCTGCTGATGCTGCCCTCTGTGAGCCCTTGACAGTGCTAGACTCCGGAACATCTAGTGAGGCAGCTAGTCCTGTGCACAGTGGGGCTGTGACTCAAAGCAAGGGGTGGGGGGCAGAGGGAGTGATGGTTTTCAGCTTGTCAAATTGGAGCCACACATTTGAGCCCAGGGGGGCAGGCAGATGGCGCCTGCAGCAGATAGGCTCCCTCTTTTCCGGGCAAGGACTCAGGCCTGGGTGGTTGGGGTGGGACACTGGGCTGGTTAGCGGCAGTGCTGGGCCAGCAGACCAGGTCCTTGCAGCAGAGCAGCAGGATGTACCAAAGCGAGCAGTTGCCTTTGAGGAGAGCCGCACTGGGGTGAGCCAGGGAGTCGAAGAGCGGAACCTTGCTCCTCCCAGCTTTCAAAGGGCTGCTGCTCCAACAGCCAGGCCTTCCTCCCGGGGCGCCTCTGCGTGGACACAGTCTCCTGGCTTTCTGTCAGG
>NW_022111376.1:3208511-3209723 GCF_000313985.2 Echinops telfairi
ACGCCCTCAAGCCTTTAGGGTGACAACCCTCAGGACAGGCTGTGTCCTTGCTGGGACAGGGCAGTGTCTCCAGCCCCTAGGCTCCAGCTCAGCATGGCGTCCGGTGTCTTTCTTTCTCACGCCCAAGATTTTCAGAAGCAGGGACTGATGACTTTGGGTGGACCCAATGAGCAAGAGTTCACCCCCACCTGAGGGTCAGAGGTGGGGGTCTTTCTCTGTTACACTCTGGGCTATCGCCAGTGCCTGAGCATCCTGGGCCTGGCTCCCGTTTTAGCCCACCATCACCCACAGAGGGCCCAAGAGCCTCCCCTCTCCTGGGCCCAGGACCAGCCAGTGCTGTTGGGGTTGGGGTGGGGGGGCTCTCCAAAAGTCCACAGAGAAGCCAGTTAGCTGGTCACCACCAGACTGCTTGGCCCACTCAGACCCATCCCCGCAGCTCCACACACATACCCTGTCCTCTCCACAGGCTAGCCTAGCCAGTGTGGGCCTGTCTTTCCCTCTCTGGCTACCTGGTTTGGTCACAGCTGTCAACTGAGGGGCCTATCGGTCAGGGAGGTGCCCCGGGGCAAGGGGCGAGGAGTCGCCGGGGAAGGGACAGCTTGCTGATGAGCTCCAGGGCAGCCACTCCAGCACCAGGACGCAGAGGACACCTCAGGCATTTGAGGAAAACAAATGCCAAGGCTGCTCACATGGTCCCCTCCACGGTAGTCATTCAACACCCCAACCAACCAAACTCACAGCCATGGGCCCCATGCCAACTCTCAACCACCCTGGAGGGCAGGTGGGCTCACTGCCCTGTGGGATTGTTCCCCAGACTGGAGCTCTTTGCAGAAGTAGCAAGCCGCCTCTTTCTCCCTTGGAGCAGCCGATGGTTTCCAGCTCAGGGTGGCCTTGAGGTTAGCAGCCCACGGAGTGACCACTGCACACCCCACCCCCCGGTCCTTCTGGGACACCAAGGAAGACTCTAAGGGAGGACTAGGGGCGCAGCCTTGTCACGTGCCAGAACCACCAGCCACCTGGCAATGACAGACGCAAAGCCTTTGTGACAGCACATGGAATATAAATGGATTGAATGCCTAGGCATGCTCGACATCATTAGCCATTGCTAATGATCAAAAGATAACAAGGTCAAAAGATATCTCGCACTGAGCCGTAGCTCCTCACCCCCACTGGGGTGGCTCTTGTCAGCAAAGAGAAAACAACAAAGGCCGC
>NW_022111376.1:3210175-3212873 GCF_000313985.2 Echinops telfairi
CTGCCTGCCAACATAACCCACCCCTCCCCTCGCTTGCCCCCAAAACAGTAAAGTATGACCCTGCCATAAAGAAAAAAAGCCATAAGGAAAAAGAAGCCACAGCTGACCGAGGGTTGCCGTGAGCTTTTGCTTGAGGGGCACTGATTGCATGTCGATGGTGGTGCAATAATCAGGAGAAGCAGATGGTTGCACAACAGGAAGCGTGACATCAATGGCACTGAATTGTACATGCAGAAGGTGTTCAACCAGACAATGTCTTATTGTGTAACGTTTTGCCACAATGTCTGTTCATATTAGGGCGCATCTCGGCAGAGGTATGTCATTGGAGGTCACCCTCCTGAAGTGGTGTTAAATGCTTTTCTGTGTTGTGGTATATGGAACCCAGGGCTGATGGACCCATGGGGAAGGCAAGCAGAATAAGGGGTTTGGGTGGTGGTGGGGTCCTCAGTGTGGGTGGTGGGCAAGGGAGAGGACGATGTCAAGGAGTCCAGGAAGAAAGCATGTTTGGAAACGGAGCGTGGCATCAATTATTACACAATTCTGAGATTGAACTATGGGAAGCTATGATATACATGTGGATTCCCGATTAGTTTTTAAAATGGAAAAACTAGAAGAGGGAAGATCAAAAAGGAGAAATAAAGACAGCAATAACCATGTGTACAAGGAAGAAGAATTTGTCATGAAATCGAATGTGGTGATGATCATACACGCTTTTTTGATATGACTCAACTACTGAATGTTCTGATATGCGGATGAAGTGCCTAAAAAAACTGTTAAAAACAAGAGAGAGAGAAATGGAGTTTTGATGCAGGATGTGACGTGGGAACCGTGATGAGGAGGCGAGGAGCGAAGGAGACACCACACCTCAAAGGACCCATAGAGCCCGTGCCGAGTTACCTTGTGAGATATCAGCAGCAGGCATACCTTGTGAGATATCAGCAGCAGGCAAGTGCCTAACGCCAATGGGGTCACCACAAGTGGGGCTCGACTGGAGGGCAGCTCACACAAAGCCCTGGGCTGTGGGAAGTGGACTGAGGGCTTCCTGGTGGCCAGGAAGGCTTGTTGGCTGCCCAAGTCTGTGGGATTGTGGGGAGGGCCGCCGGTGCTGCCCCTGGCCCAAGAACCTGGCTCTGGCTCCTGTTGCTGAAACCCTGGGTCTGAACGCACAGGGCTGCTCTGGGAGCTCCAGAGCTAGTCCTGGAGGTCCCCTGGTCAGGGCCCTGCAGGGCTGTGTGCTGCTGCAGGAGATGCCCGGGGTTGGGGGTCAGGGGTGTGTGTGTGGGTGCTGTGCAGGAAGGGAGGCAGAGGAAGTGGCAGAGGTCTCTGGGTGGAGGGTGGGACCAGAGCCCCTCACCTATCCCCACGCGGGAAGATGCCCAGGTGTGGCTGTGGCTGGGACAGCAGCCCTCTGGCTACACATCCCCGGGCACCGCAGGGAGGCGTTGCGAGGGGGCTGGTGACCTGCAGACCTTGAGATGGGGAAGCCAATTCACTTCTGTTGATGAAGCTGCTCAAGGGGGCACATCCTCTCCTCAGGCTCTGCCACTGTCACCGGTTACCACCGAGGACCCCACCTACCCTGCCAGGAGACAGGCAGGGGCAGGGTTGGGGGTGGGGTTGCGTTTCAGAGGAGTACAGTGACACCCCCCCCCCCATTTGAGCACTTACTTGGGGCCAGGCAACTCCCAAGGACCCTGTGAGCTGGGGGTTGGAGGTCAGAATCCCTGGGGGCTCCCTGGATTCAGGGCCCGGCCAGCAGAAGAGGGTGGAGGAGTAGGGGAGAGGGCAAGGTGAGGGCATGGCGAGACAAGGTAGTGGAGGGCAGGGAGGTTAGAGAGCAGCCAGGGACAGAGAAGGGAAGGCTGTTTACTGCAGGGAGGGGTGAGGTGTCTGCCAGGGAAAACCTCCATGTGGAAAAGGACACCAGGGTGCTCTGCAGGCTCACGGGACGGGGATGGGGGCACTCATTGCAGCTGTTGCCAAGGGAACCGCTGCAGCTACATTCCGAAAGCAGTTAGAAAGCCATTGGGAAGGATGGAGATTCTTGGGGAACAGAAGAGACACCATCCCCTCTGGTCCAGGAGACACCCCGAGGAGGCAGGGTTTTGTCTCTTATGGCCTTTGTCCCCTCCACGTGAGCCTGGAAGGTTGCATGGCAAAGGGGGTGCGAGTAGGGCGGTGGAATTGGGGTTCTGAAGGAGGGGACACAGCCAGTGGAGTTGGGGTTCCGGGGGTGGGACTGGACCGGTGGAATTGGGGTTCTAGGTGGGGGTGGGACTGGACCGGTGGAATTGCGGTTCGGAATGAGTGGTGCAGGCACCCTGGTGGCACAGTGTCTCTGCTCCTGGCCGCTGATGAAAAGGTCGGGTTTGGAAGCCACCAGCCGCGCTGCAGGGGACAGGACCACAAGGTCCCGGGCTCCAGTGGACAGCTGGCGGAGCGCCTCAGAAACCCTGTCCCGGAGAGTCGCTGTCCACACGAGGGCAAGGGCTTGGCGAGGCTTTCATGACCGGTCGTTTGGACGACGTGGCTACGGGTTCAGCGGCAAACGCGAGTGATGGGTTCCCTGAACACCAAGGAGGACTTGACGGGGTTCCTGGTCCTGGTCCTGCAATGGCAGTAGGAAGAAAGGCAGGGCCCGGGAGGCTCCGAGTCCAGCACGGCCAGGCGGGCAGGATGGGGCCCTGGGCCTTGTAGT
>NW_022111376.1:3213086-3214984 GCF_000313985.2 Echinops telfairi
ACTGCCTTCCCCTCTTGGGCCCTGGGTTCCTGCTCTGTGGAGCGGGCCTCACCGAAGGTGCTGTCAGGGAGGAGCAGGCAGCAGTGCTCTCTGGAGGAGGAGGAGCAAGAGGAGAAGGAGGAGGGGTCGATCACTACCCCTCTCAGTCCTGAGGTTGCCCACTCAGAGTGTCTCGCAGGGCTCTCCCTGGAGGGGAGCACGGGTCGGGGCTGCAAAGCACCTATCCACAGCACCCTACTATGGGCTCCAGGCCAAGCGGGGCAGCTGTGGGAAAAAGCCCCGGGGGCATTCCCAGGGGTCAGGCTCCTCCCTGGCCACGCCTACTGGGTGCTTGCAGGACTGGGCCCCCTTTCAGGTGGCAGCTGCCCTGGAGCTTGCAGAGGGCGGTGCTTTGCTGGCTAGGGGCAAGCGGGGAGCCGGGTGGGCATCAGAGCAAAGGCGGGAGACGGGTCGTGGTGGGGAGGCCCAGGGGCTCTTGGGACTGCAAGTTTGCACCCCTTGGAGCTCACGAGATAAAGCCACCACCCTGCGTCTGCATCCTCAAAACCCCCAAACCCAACAATGTCACCAACCCACCCAGTCGGTGCGCACTCATTTTGCCCTGGATGGGCCTTCCAAGGGTGTAAATCTGTACGGAGGAGGGAGGGGCTGCTGGGTCAACCCTCCGGTGCTTAACCCACCGTGCCACCAGGGCAGGTGCCTGGGCTTCAGCCACGTGCCCTCCTGGAAGACAAAACCAGACAACAGACAACTGTGCCATCGAGTCAACTCTGACTCAGAGTGACCCCATAGGTTGGGGTAGAACTGCCCCGCAGGGCTTCTGAAACTCTTCAGGGGAGACAAAACCCCGTCTTTCTCCCGAAGAGCAGCTGGTGGTTTCGAAAGGCTAACCGTTCCGGAATCAGCCCAAGGGGTAGCAGCAATGCCACCCCCAGGGCGCCAGCCCCGGGCCCCAGAAGCAGCCGCTCTGCAGTGGAGTCCTACAGGACTCCTGAGACCCAGCTAAGCTGGGAAGCCAGCAGGTAGGGCACTGGCAGTCCTCAGAGGCCCTGGGTCAGGGGTGCCCAAGCTGAAGGCCACACGTGAAAGGTCCAGGTAGCGCTGGAATTTATCACGACCCCAACTTATTTTCTTTGTTAACACGTTCACTTGCCCTCACATTCCGAGATCAGAATTCTAGAAGGGGTATGTGTGGTCAGTGGTCAGGGACATAGGTGGGGGGCAAGCACTGTAGATGTGTGTGGCTCTCCCGCTGGGATTGAGCGGCCCAGAGCCATGGGCACACGGGTAAATCAGCGTTCCTGTGTGCCAAGGGGAAATGCAGGTGGACAGTCCGTTACTACCGGGCCCTCTCAGAAGAAATGCTGATCAGTCTGAAGTGGCACAGGGGAAGGGCAGGGAGGGGTGGCCTGGGCCGGAAGGAGGCCGAAACCCACGACTCCACTACACCGAGATGATGATCATAGGACTGGCCAGGGACTGCTGCTCACGAGCGTGTCTGTGTGTTGTGTGCGTTTCAGGACCTGTCGAGAATTCACCCCAGGTCCTCTTCCTCCTGATGTGTGTGCTCTGTTGCCACACTTTCTATTCACAGGCACTGGAGCCGGTCTGGAACAGAAGCGAGCTAACAAATAGTTCACTTTGCAATGTCCGGAGGGCTCTTTCTGCACCCTGCGTGGCGCTCTGAGCCGTGGGGGAGGCTTCCGCTCCTGACAGCATTTATACCAAGCCCTGCTTCCTGCCAGGCAGTGTCAGGCTCCAAGGGCACAAACCCACACGGTCCCTCTCCTGGCAGCATCTGCAGGCCAGTGGGGGCAAGCGACACCCCACAGATAGGCACAGAGCTCAACTTGCGATCACAGCTGTGCCGTGGGGAGGTCCTCTGTGGGGCCGACTTC
>NW_022111376.1:3215728-3220322 GCF_000313985.2 Echinops telfairi
CCCCCGCCTTGTCACCTGCTTCCCTGGAGAACCTTCTCCAACTCACTCATCATTACACACTTTACTCTCCAATGTCTGCCTGTGTCATGGAGGGCAAGCGCTAGAGGAAGACAGGTGCCGTCACCCCACAGAGGCACAGGAGTGCTTTGTCCCGTGAGTCCAGCGGACAGAGGCCATAGGATGGGCACGCGGAATCAGGCAGCTATGGGGAAGCACTGTGAGGTGAAGTCCAGGGGCTGCCACCCAAGGGCCCAACCCGAAAATGGGGCAGGCCACAGTAAAGAAAGACCCTGGCCTGTGTCCTCCGGGGAGAAGGGGTGCTGGGGAAGGCTTTCAAACAGCAGCCTGCCAACAAGGTCTTCTCTTTTGAAGGCTCGGCCTGTGGTCAGGTGGGAGACGGACCAATCTGGCCAGGGAGAGGGCAGATTCTGGGAAACATGTCTGGCACTCCCCTAGGGGCGCGGAGGGGCGGGCAGCACTGGAATAACACAAAGGGGCTGCCAAAGCAGCTACCTACTGTTTTCCCTGGCCTCGGGACTATATAGAGAACCAAATCTTTTAGTTGCCAGAGGCAGGAGTAGTTTTCTTTTTCTGAAAAGAGGTCGGGAGCCTATTTTCCAAGGGAACCCATCTATGTCTGCGCTAAGGTACTGGGCCTGGGGAAGAATGGGGTGCTACGGAGCTATTGGAGGAAGGTGGAATTGCCAGGGCTTGGTCAGGACTATATTGGCGTAGGCAGGAGAGGAAGGGCATCAAGGATCATAACAGCCCCCCTCTAGAGCCTGCCAGGCTTATTCTTAACCCGTTACGCTCCGTGTTGGCACTCCTGTTGTACAGACAGTTGAAACAGGTTCAAGTGCTCCAAGGCAGGGAGACAAACAGCCTTTTCAGCCAGGGGAGATGGAGATGGGATTCCAACCTTTTCCCTAGTGGTGATAAGACTGCGACTAAGGAGAAGGAGCGGGACCTACCCCTTCTCCAGGGATGTCCAGAGCAAGTTCTACAAGGCATTTTCAGGGATGTGGGCAGGCAGGTGACAAGAATGTTCCAAGTGCAACCAGACGTCTTTGCCACTCAGGTGCCAATGATTAGATCCATGAAGACTCTTCCACACCCCAACTTGTGGAGACAGCAATTTCCTTTCACCCAGTTCTCATCTTTTCCTCAGTCATATGGCTACACATCCTGCCACTTTCTTAGTGTCTTGTGCTGGGGCTTCCTGCCCACGGTTCTCTGAGCTCTTTTTAAAAGATCAGCTTGAGAGGAATTACTAAGAGGTAGAAGAAGGGTGAGTGTGATGGTGGGGCAGGAGGAAGGAAAAAGGAAACAGAGGAAAGATCTAGGAAGCAAAGCTATGGATAGAGGTATAAGGATAGTGGTTTACATATGCTAATATATTAACCCATAAAAATAGAGGTATTGACCCATGTACATATACATTTATATGGCAATACTCTGAGGTAGTGGACAGACTTCGGGTCTCTGCTCATGCCCTCCTTCAATGCAAGAACACTTTGTTCTAACAACCTGGCATTCTGTGTTGCCCACCCTCTCTCCATGATCGCTGAAGACAAAATGGGTGCATAACCAAATGTGGTGAAGAAAGCAGATGGTGCCTGGCTATCAAAAGATATAGTGTCTGGGAGTCTTAAAGGCTTGAAGTGAAACAAGCGGACATCTAGCTGAGAAGCAACAAGCTCACGTGGAAGAAGCACACCAGCCTGCGTGCTCATGAGGTGTCGACAGGATTGGGTAACAGGCATCAGAAGACCCAAAACAAAGAAACAAACATATTATTGAGAAGGAGGTGGGTCTCATAGCACAGACCCAAAACCCATCTGTAGACACTGGGACATCCTCTCACAAATGGGTCACAAGGAAGAGGGTGTAGTACAGCACCAAGGAAACACACAATATTCCTTTGGTTCCTCGAGGCTTCCTCACCCCCCACTATCATGACCCCAGTCCTGCCCTTCACTGTGGGCTAGGCCGGAGCATGTGCACAGGCACAGATAAAACATAGGAGCTACTGACACATGGAATCTAGGAACTGGAATAGGAGTAGTGATACCAGAAAGATAGGGCAAAGTTGGGGAGAGGAAGGGAGGAAGGGAGAACCAATCGCAATGATGATTGCATCCCCCCCCCCAGGGGGACAAACAATAGAGACCGTGGGCGGGGGCGGGGGGGTGGGGAGGGAGACAGCAGTCAGTGTAAGATGAAAGAATAATTGTTTATCATTTATCAAGGGGTCATGAAAGTGGGGGTGGGGAGGACGGAGGGGAAAAAAGAGGAGCTGATACCAAGGGCTCAAATAGAAAGTAAATGTTTAGAAAATAACGATGGTAACATATGTACATATATGCCTGGTACAATTGATACATGGATTGTTATAAGAGCTATAAAAGCCTCCAATAAAGTTATATTTGAATAATAATAATAATATAAAGATGAGCTGGTGGAGTGGTATGACTTTGGGACTCTGTCATACAAAGCTACAGAGTCACAATGGGCACACGACCACGAGAACCCGAGACTTCCTCACACGATTGACAGAAAAGCAAAATGAGTGCTCCCATCTCAAGTTATTGGGGAAAACATCACTCCCATTTGAAACCCATCCTTGGTGCTGCTGCTGTTGCTGCTGCTGCTGCCCCCAAATCCCACATTGTACTGCCCTGGAGTCAATTTGGACTCACAGTGACCCTCTAGGACAGGGTAGAGCTGGCCCCTTTGGACTGCGGGGCTGTAACTCTTTTTCTTTCTTTCTTTAATTAGTTGGGCTTTAATATAGATAAGCCTATCATTCCATATTTCAATCACATCAAGTAGCATTGTCCAATTGCTACCGCCATCCGTTTCCAAGCATTCTTTTTCTACATGGACCCCTTGAGATCTTCTCCCTTTTACCACCAACCACTGCACACCCCATCCCCCTGAACGGCCAATTCTACTTGTTGTCCCGACAGGTTAATCAAATCTGGGTTTCATATGCTGCAGAACGGAAAAGCATATAACACAGCTTCAAGAAGGTGACCTCCAATAACGCAACGCCTCTGAGATATACTCTAATAATGCAAACAAACAAAACCCGAAGGAAACAATACGAACCGAAAATACAGAAGATGTTAGAGACCAGTTCAGGTCCAGCCATCATCATATGAGGGAGCTACTGACAAAGATTTAACTATGCAGGTTATATTTATGCCTCTGATCTTCTATACTCCTCTCTCCCAAGTAGTCTATTTAGTGACCACTCTCCTCCACACCTCAATTTTAGAAAGGGAGACTTCTCTGGAGGCTTGACATCTCACTTACATGGCTGTCTGTTTGCAGACAGGGCCTTTAAGACCCAGACACTATTTTCTCTGATAGTCTGGCACCATCTAGATTTTTCACCACCTTTTGCTATAGCACTGTATCTTCTGGGTCCCCTTCCTGAGGGCTAGGATTGAGCAGGGCCATGATGTTAGAATTAATTGTTCTTAAGTTTAAGCTAAGATGTATTGTGAGCCCAAAACTCATTCCTGGATCTACGCTTTTTTCCCCCATCTTAATTTCATTTAACTCAGGAGTTAATAAATATGTCTTATCCTTCGAAAGTTCAATCATGTCAATCAGAATTGTACAATTGCTTCCATCATCAGTCTCGAAACATACTTTTCCTTCCTGGACTCCTTGACATCATCTCCCGTATATCTCCCTATCCTCTATATCACTTCCCTGTCGCCCCTGCAAAAAAAAAAAAAAAATACCTCCAAACAACCCATTTTCTATTTTCTTTCCATACAGGCTCAATGTCCCAGGGTTTCATTTACTGACAAATAGATAAACAAATAACACAACTTCAATTAGATGACCTCCCCCACTAGCAATGCTACACTGATATACACCTAATACAAACAAGCCGAATAAAACAGAATGTCCATTCCAGGATCGCTGGAATATACAGATCAGAATACAGCATATAGGGCATTGATGTAGTAAGACCTTGTTTCTCTGCCAATGAACAGTTCACCACTCGTGGTCTCCTCAGATATCTTGTATTTTTGAACTTTAGTCCTCAGGTTCCAAGTGTGCTGAATGAGAGTCCAGTGCATCCCGTGGACTTCCTGCAGGGGGTCTCAACCATGCAGCCTCTGGGGGATGCCGTATGCCCCAAAGAGCCAGGAGTCATTATTCCACGCTGTCTGGCCTGGGATCCCGACATGACCCAGATGCCCTAGTTCAATGTTTCCCAGCCTCTGCACGCCTCTAAGGACACGCCGCACTGGGAGTCCCCTGAAGCATCCTCAGCCAGTCTTCCCTAGAACAGACATGCACCTATTTTCCCCCAGAAGTGACCGTTCCCTCTCCCCTCTCCTGCACTGTGAGATGGCAACCACTTGCTGGAGTAGAAAGCCTCCTCGTCCTTCTTTCTGGAAGCTACCCCCAGGCAGAATTCAAATCCCTCTAGGTGATCCTGGCTGGAACAGAATGGAGGGTTGTGTGTCTGCCCATTTGCTCAAGGAAGGTTTGATTCGATTTAACAAACGAGTAAGCAGAAAGAGTATTCTGAGCTCAGAGCTCCTGGGCCCCTTCCCGGAGGGTGGGG
>NW_022111376.1:3220605-3222267 GCF_000313985.2 Echinops telfairi
CAAGAAAGTCCAGGAACACACACACACACACACACACACACACACACACACACACACCAGACAATAGGTGAAGCGCTAGTGAGAAGATAGGTTCTGGGTGATCATGCGTTTGATATTTTTCAGCAGTTCTGTCAGGTGAGAGGAATAGGGAAGCTGGTGGCTGGTCCTCCTTACAACAGAAAGTGTGATTAAGGAAAGGGATGATCTAAGAACCACAGAATCAAGTCTCAAGTGACAATTAAAACACCTAAAAGCTTCTGCATGTGCTACAAAGGAGAGCCTTCTCTCCGCTAGTGATTGAACTGACATTGCCAGAAACCAAATCCAGAGTCTCATCATATAATTACCTGAATTAGAGCATAAGCTGAATTGTATGCCCACAACAGAGTGTGATATTAAAGGGAGGGCACTAATCAGAAAGAAATGGGACCCTGAAACAAGAGAATATATGGGCTGATGATCAGGAAGAAGAAGATTCTGAAGCCCTAGAATCTATTGAGTCACCCCAGGCAACAGCCCCACCCCTCTGACCTGAGAGGATTGATCCACTGTCAGGAATACAACTCCCACTTGAGCAGACTAACCAAACTGGGAATGCTGAAATGCCTCACGGGGCTGCATCTGGGGCATTGCCTGGGGTAGTTGCCTTACAAGGTATTGGTGAGAACCCCCAGGAAATTCCTAGGAAATCCCACCACCACCACCACCACCAGTTACATCCTCTAGAACTGTAACTAGAATTAAGTCTCAAAGTCCTAAAGGTGAGGTACAGATGGTGACTCAGGAAGAGGGTTCTATACTTAGAGACACCTGTTTGAGTTTCCTAATACGAACAGACAGAAACCTGGGGAATGCAGACGGCAATAGCTACTAAAGGTGTGGGACACAGAGTTTCTTTATATGGGGCCCCTGGCCCCAGATACTTCTATGTCTCAACTCAAGAGATTCAGAAAGGATCTAATAGTTATGTGGTTGGTACACTGAAGCATGGGCTGTGAGATGGCTCACGTTAAACCAACTTGAGGTACCCGACCTACCTGGGTACACTTTAGAAGAAAGTATCCAAAAGCTTAGGGAAGTTGTGTTAGAATGAATTTACCAGAATAATCTCCTAGACCTACAAAAGGAGTGCCCTGAGGACATGCCTTTTACCACACCCAGAAGGCACAAATTTGTGAAGGGGGCCCAGCCTCGTGGAAGACTCTTCTGATTGGTATTTTCTGTAAACTAGGTTAAACTGTGAGAACTGTTCTAATTGAGCCAAGCCCTTTGGCTACAATGGGACTGACATGGCCCTTGGTGAGAGGAACAGGGGTCAGCACTGAGTCAACAGGAATGAGGTGGGCAGGCTGATTGTGATGGACAGCCAGGTCTCCATAGTCCTCAGAGCATCTGCCTCTTGTGAACTTATGGCTTTGAATACTTAGCTCAGAATCCCCCGGGTCACTTTGGGCTCCTCCTGTCATTGGATCCACAAGCTAAGAAGGGTGTCACTGTATTGCGCAGTGTCCTTGGTTCTCTTTGCCGAGGGGAATTGGAGCGGGGCTGCATCATGGGGATCAAGAATATAACGTCTGGCATCTAGGAGATTCCTACGTCATCTCTAAGGACTACCATGCCCTGTGATTGAAGTAAATGCTAAACTACAGCCACCCCATCCTG
>NW_022111376.1:3241834-3243202 GCF_000313985.2 Echinops telfairi
ACCCCACATTCCCTTCACCCTCCAGGCATCGCCCCTCTCACCACTGGTCCTGAAGGAGTCATCTATCCTGGATTCCCTGTGTTTCCGGTTGCTATCTGTACCAATGTACATCCTCTGGTCTAGCCAGATTTGTAAAAGCCTTTGCATTATAATGCATCCAGATATCGCAGTGAGCGACAAGACTTAGAGGGCAGAGCCAGTAACAAACTCGATGGACAGGGAGGATTCTCTTTTCAGCCCTACGTTTGTTTTCCACTCAGGGAAGACGGGGACACACTATTTGGGGAGGTTCCAAAGGCACGTAGAAAACAGGGAAGGGGTGGTGGTGGAAGGAACAAGTCCATGTCTAGAAAACCCCACGGATGACGTGGTGGTGCAGATGTCTCGTGAGCATGCAGCAACAGCCGCCCAGAGACTGATGCACATTTCAGAGGAAGGGACAGCCTAGCTGGATGGGGTGTCTCCCAGAAGTCACAGAGGGACCCTGATCCTGAGCTCACCCCCCTTAAATGGGGTAGAACTGATGCACACTAGCCCCTGGAGGTCAGGAGCTCAGAGGAAGCCACCTAGCAAGTAGTGCTAGAATCCTCAGGAGAGGTCTTCTCTGTGTGGGCTGGCCTCTCTGAGGGGAGCTGAGGAAGTCAGGGCTTGGAGTCTGGCGGGAACCCGTGTCCTGGATCCGCAACCCCTGAGGAGAGCCCATGGTCCATTCTGTGTAAAGGGCTTCCATAGGGTGGCAAAAGAAACACCCGGACACAGAGGAAGGCTCAGGCGTTCTTCTCCTCCCGGTAGAACCTCGTTTTCTTCTGGGGGACCCTCACTAGCAACAGCCGATGACCTTGACATGGGTTTGGTAGGGTGCCTGGTTCAGATCCATGAGGCAGAGGGGAGGACGTGGAGTCTGAGACTGAAACCCTTTACCTTGTACTCTGTGCTTCCCAAGGCTCCCCTCCAGAGGGTGTGCAGCAGCCTGTCCCAGATGCCGTGTCTTCCCTCTGAAACACCGAGAAGACAGACACCACAGGAACATCAGCCGTGTGCCCTTCCAAACATGCAGCACCACACGCTGAACTCTGGAAAGGGGCTGATTGTGTAACTGACGCTTTTGTCATCAGGGGGATTCCCTGCTGGCCTCGGGGAGAGGCTCAATCTTGGTAGATTTTCCTCTTGCAGAAGTGTTATCTGAATGCACGTGTCAGCTCTGAAGAAGTGCACACTGTCACCCCAAAGTTATGCAGGAAGAGGGTGCAAGTCTACCTACTCACTTTACCTCCTCCTGTCCCACTTCAACCTTGTTCTTTGGTCATTGACACATCCTTGCCTTCCCCACGGTTACATCTGAGACAGCGTACGGCCATGTGAAAGACT
>NW_022111376.1:3243302-3246564 GCF_000313985.2 Echinops telfairi
TAGCAGATGCCTGTACTCAAGAACTCAGTCAATAAGGGTCTCACACATCAGGGCCATCATCAGACACAGGACCAGGAGTAGAGTGGCAGGTGATTCAGTCGTCTCAGTCTCCCTTCAGCAGGAGATGGTAGCCCCTGCAGTTCAACCGGTCCCGGGTCTGCTGTCCACCAGAAACACTCACAATTACACACACGGGTGTGCACACACACACAGGCACACACACCAAGAACAGACTTTGAATCTCCATACTTACATGCATTGCTCTTTCTGTTTCTACTCCATCCTTTAGCCTGTGGAAAGCGTGGTTAACAGGTTCAGCCCAGATTGTGTGTCTTGGTTGTCATGGAAATCAGAGCGTCAGCAAAACAGGAAGTATGAATGCATCCCGAGAGACAGAGAATCAATGGATTTCACTCACTCCCTTATTCCATCCCAATGGCATGAGTGAATGATTCATTGAATCAAGGAAATAGTAGAGAAAATATCCCCCAGTCCCCTGGATGGAGGGGGTGTTGGAGTCAATGGGGGTAATTTTCCACACAAGCAGTTATGGTGGGTATGATACCTGGGTCGGGGGACAGGTTGCTTCTCTCTTGACAGACAGATCTGGGTGTCAGTGTGGGCCACCTCTTGGACCACAATAACATAGGCGTCAACCCAAGGATTCATAGTCACTTTAAAGGGGCATGCTGAGCAGGGCAGATGCAGGGGGAGAGCACCTGAACCTGTCAGACAGAAGCGGAGGTTGTTTCAGAGCCCACGGGCCCTGGGCATCCCCTTGGACACATGTGCATATTTTGGGTTGTGCACGGACAATGGCTACCAAGATCCAGATTTATGAAGCAAGCTTCGGCAACATCAGTGAGGACCACACCCAACATCCTACTCTGGGTGCCCCCGCACCGACACACGGATTCTGTCACAGGGCCTCTCTTTCTCTTTGGAGAAGCAAGAGGGACCCTGAGATGCAGGCAGCTTCTCCTTCCTCCAGTCAGCTCAAGTGTGGGCCTCTCTTGAGCCGTGCCGGGCAGTGATGTGCGGGGAAACAGGGCCCGTGGAGGAAAGGGTTGCAGCTCAGGTTTATACGGGATTCCTGATGGCCAGCACCGCTGCCTTCAGAGGCCCAGAAGAGGGCTCTCTCTGTTCATGAGCCAGCGACTGATAGACTCAGGTCTCATGCAGGTCTTGTGAATCAGCTCCCTCCTGCACACTATGCTCCCGGGGACCCCAGGACAAGATATACACTCTCCATTCTGTATGCAGTCCACACACATGTCCTATACCGGTGTTATAGGACTGATGCCACAACAGGTTCTGTGTGTGCAGGAAACAGGACAGACATACATCCACAGTCTGGTCTAACTACAGTCTCAGTGAGGACTGACAGCCGGGTGCTGTCATGGTCAATATAGTCACACCTGCGACTTTGATCAGGACAGCTGTGGGTTCTGTCCCTGCTTTGCCACTCACCAGACCTGTCCTGGCACCACGTTGTTGGAACTCTCTGCTGCCGACTCCTGAGTTTTGTCCACAAAGCGACGATGTCTGTGCCCTCACAGTGTTGAAAGGATTCACAATGGATAAGTGGATGCCAACTGTTGGTAAATGGGCTTTTCCAGGTCCCGGGGGATTGCCTGCACTGAGGTAGAGTCCCTAGTAGAAATACAGAAGGGGAAGGTGTTTGATGTATTATCTTTCATTCTGAAATGAGGGTCGGTGTCATTTCAACCTTTTATCACCCAAGGGTCATTGTGGAGTTACAGTATATTGTGCACATCTTCCAATGATTGTCTTTGTACAGAGCTTTTGACTTCCGTGCTAATTTTTCTGTTAACTTCCTAATTTCTCTCAATCTTAATTGGGGAGGGGTTTCCATTCATTCTATGTTTCTCAGGTTTGATTTCTAAACTATTTCTGTTGCCTTGTTACATTGTTTGATCCTTCAGGACCATGTTTCAGAGACAGGCATCCCGCTCCTGTCTCTAGCCATAGCAGGAAAGTGCCTAGGAAGTGCTCCTTCACTCACTAAGATGTTGCCTTCTGGGTTGAGGTTGGTAAGTTCCATTTTCTGAGAAGGTAGATAAAGACACTCTATTGGCAGGGTAGCAGAGCCCAAGTGATGCCATGAGTTATGCGTTGGCCTCCTAACACAAGGTCAGCAGTTTGAAACCACAGGTTGCTCAGTGTAAAAAAGATGAAGCTTACTACTCCTATACAAATTGACAGCCTCGAGACCTCATGTGGGTAGTTCTCCTCTGTTTTAGTAGGTCTGTATGAGTCTAATTTCACTTGATGGCACTGGGATTTTGTTCCGCTGGCACTGTGCCTAAAGCCTTTCCCTTCTAGTCAACAGGTCTGCAATTAGAACCCACGATTTGCTGCTCTGAGCAAGGGAGTAGAGGGAGTTGACTGCTGCAAGGACTTGATGTTGGCTACCTAATCTGTCAGTTTCACTCTGGTCTGTGGCTTTCTTATGAGAAACAAACTGATGGCAATGGGTGGCAATTGGCGGGGTAAATGGTACATCGATTATAAGAAGTCCTTAAAGACAACCATGAAAGAAAAAAAAACCCACATGTGAAAAAGACCCCTGAAATCTGTATTAGAAAGGCTTACAACTAGCTCCCACAGATTAGACTACTGACTTGTGAGACAAAAAAGGGCAGGTTAGGCAGAAAGAGTGCCCAATTTATTACATTCTCATTACGTTTTTCTAGCAAATGTATTGGCAACAGATCCAGCTGAAGCCTTGTTGAAGTAAAGACTTCCTTTCGATGGCCCATGAAGCAAGCCACAGCATCAAATGAAAGCATATTTCACCGTCTTCAGAAAAATTACTCAAAATTTAGAATAACCTTGAAGTGCTCATTGTGGGACAAAGTAGGTTGAGTGACCTGTTTTAATTTCCTATCACTGAAAAACAAACCCATTCCAACATTCGTGACCTTAAGCAACACACACAGCCATTTCTTCTCTCCCACAATACCAGGGAGCTTGAATGAGGAAAGGGCTCAGCTGGACAGTGCCTATGCTCCACCTGCCGTTGGCTAAGACTCACGCTGCCACCTGCAACCATAGGCTGCTAGGAGCTTGTCACGATCTCTAGCCATGTATTTTCCTCTAGAACACAAAATTAACCTGCTTCTAAGATTTAGAAATCAAGAAAATCTCTTGGGGTAAGGACCAGGTAATATGGAAGGGACCAGATCAAATGCAGGGATGCACATGGTAGACAACAGGGGAGGAGGTGGGGAAAGGGAAC
>NW_022111376.1:3248586-3249560 GCF_000313985.2 Echinops telfairi
TGAGAAACAATGTACAAATGCGCTTTACACAATTGATGTGTGCATGGATTGGGATAACAGTTGTATGAGCCCCTAATAAAATGTTAAAAAAAAATAAAATCTCATCTTAAGATCAAATAAAAATACAAGAAAAAAAAAAGAAATAAATCTTACAATATGGTTTAAAAAAAAAAAAAAGAAATCAAGAAAATCATCTTCTCTCAATGCTTTCTGTGGGATGCAAAAAGACATCCCCAGCTCAACTCCCCCAAATACATGTGTCAGACTTAGGACACTGCTGGCAACTAATGGTAAACGATTGCCACGTTATCTCCCTGAAGACAACAGCTGTCCAGAGCAAGCAGACACCATGGTTTCTCCTGCCATGGGTGGGGCTCACTACTCCCTGCTGTTAGGGACAATGGATTGCTTCCCCTGAAAGCTTCTGCTAATTCAAATCTCCAGGTCTAGGGCAATCAAGGTTAGGCCACCATCATGAATCTAGGACCTGTTCGTCTTGTCACATATATATACCCTTAATCCCTCCTCTTCCGATTGCACATAGACCCCTAGATTGTCCCCCTCCCATTACTGTATTACCTATAATACAACCCTTTCCAGTGGCGTATGTCTTTGCCTGTAATTAGGGGGCTTGCACGTCCCCAAAAGATATATAAGCCTTGATTAGCAATGAATCTCTCGTTCTCTCTCGTGCCCTGTACCACCAAGAGGACCTGAGGTGAGCATGGGACCATGAAATGTGTCTGACTCCATTATTTCTTTTTTTTTTTTAAATCAATTTATTGGGGCTCATAAAATTCATCACAATACATAGATCAATTTTGTAGAGCACATCTATACATTTGTTTCCCTCATCATTCCCGAAATTCGCTTGCCTCTTGGGTTCCCGGAATCAGCTCATTTTCCTCCCTCCTCCCCCTCCCTTCCTCTGCCCCCCTCCCCCATGCACCCTTGATAATTTATAAATTATTATT
>NW_022111376.1:3283454-3284541 GCF_000313985.2 Echinops telfairi
GCCTGAGGGGGGTGGAGACTGGCGCGTGCCTGAAGGTCTCCCACACTCAGCGTCTTCGTGGGCTCTCTCTGTGTGACTTCTCTGAGGTCCGGAAGACCGGAGTTCCCCTTCACTACCATTAACAAGATCAGGTTTAGGAGAAGGTTTATGAGCAAAGCAGATCCGCACTGAACAAGCACATGACTCCGTGACACCTGAGCTGACACCACTCACGACAGTCCTCCCCATGTGACCACGTGCCCTGTTTCCACCCCTCCAATTTTCACAACCTGCTCGTCTCCTCATCCTTGCTTGTGGGTACATGGGGATCCTTTGGTCTTGTCTGGTGACGATTTAAAGGCACACATTCCTCACGGGCACTATGTGTTTGCAGGTATAAGAATGGCATGGGAATGGTGTCTCACCACCTCAGACTCCATCAGGTGGGAGGAGGAGAATGAAGCTCTGCCACCCCTTTGCCATGTCTCTGTGGTCGCATCGCCCTCTGCTGGATTGAGTGGGTTCCGTGTGCAGGGATCTCCTGGACCTTAGCGGACACTTCACTCTGGTCCTTTTTCTTAGTGGTCATGAAACAGCCCCGTCCTTTCTTTTTCTTCACAAGTTACAAAGAATTTTTAAAATCATTTTATTGGAGACTCATACAACTCTTATCACAATCTGCATATACATCCATCGTGTGTCAAGCATATCTGTACATTTGTTACCCTCATCATTCTCAAAACATTTGCTTTCTACTTGAGCCCTTGATATCAGCTCCTCATTTTTCCCCTCGCTCATGGTGCCCCTTTCCTCATGAACCTTGGTTAATTTACCAATTATTATTATTTTGTCATATCTTCCACTGTCCGACATCTCCCTTCACCCACTTTTCTGTTGACCCTCCCCCAGGGAAGGGGTTATATGTAGATCCTTGCAATTGGTTCTCCATTTCTACCCTACCTTCCCTCCACCCTCCTGGTATCACCATTCTCATCACTGGCCAGAGAGAGGTGACCCGTCCTGGATTCCCCGTGTTTGCAGTTCCTATCTGTACCAGTGCACATCCTCTGGTCTAGCCGAATTTGTAAGGTAGAAGTGGGATCACCAT
>NW_022111376.1:3286095-3288422 GCF_000313985.2 Echinops telfairi
GAAATCTGGTCCCTCTTTCCCTGTGGAGATATAAACAATACCCTCCCCTTGGGTGGGTTAGTGTCCTGTTCCCTTCCTTCCCATTTCTCTCTCTCCCTCCTCTCCTCATTTTTAGTTGGCTACCATATGTCCCTTTGGATTTGGTCTGCCCCCTGCCATACTACCTGGACCTCACCCCCAGAATGTTTGTGTACAGTAGCTTTTTCCCCTATGCCCCTTTTGCATTATTTTAAGCTTAACTCAGCGGACTCATGTTGTACTTGTCCTTTTGTGCTTGGCTAACTTCACTTAGCATAATTTCCTCCAGTTCTTCCCATACGGCAATGTGCTTCATGCATTCATCACTGTATGTAGCACACTTTTTCAATCCATTCGTCTGTTGAGGAAATTTGGGTTGTTTCCAACTACTTGCGATTGTGAACTGTGCCACAATGAACATTGGAGCACAGATGTCTGGCAGTGGCTTGTTTCTTGCTTCTTCTGTGCATATGCCCAGTAGGGGGATTTCTGAGCCATATGGTAGCTGGAATTCCATCAGTTTTAGCTATCGCCAAATCAATTTCCAAAGTGGCTGTAAATACCTACAGGTCGACCAGCAGTGGATGAGAGTTCCTATCTTACCACAGCCCTTCCAACACTTGTTGCTTTCTGATATTTTGTATTGGGCTCTCTTTGAAGGTGTTAGGTGATACCTCATTGCTCTTTTAATTTGCAGTTCTCTTATGCCTAATGAGCAGGAACATTTTCTCATATGGTTATTGGCCATTCAGATTTCTGTTCCTGTGAAACTTCTATTCAGGTTCTTTGCTCACCTCCTCAGTGGGCAGTTAGATTTTTTTCTTATTGTAAGCTTCAAAAGTATTGTAGATTTTAGCAATAAGGCCTTTGTCTGATGTGTCATTGCTAAAGATGTTTTCCCAGTCCCTGGGCACTCTTATTACTCTCTTGATGAATTCTTTCGATATACACAGGTGATTTATCTTCAGTATATCCCACTTGTTAATTTGCGAGTCCCCTGTATTTTTACGCTTCTCTATTTCCAATAGTCTATGCATTCCCAGTGCCAGGGTTCTCAGGCTTGTCCAAATTCCCTCATTAATGGCCCTAATTGTTTGAGGTTTTACCTCAAGATCTGCGATTCACCTTGAGTTTATTCTTGTGCATGGAGTGAGGAAAGGGTCTTCCTTCATTTTTCTGCAGGTAGATATCCTTTTTTTCTAGCACCACTTATGGAAGAGGACATCTGCTTCCCATTTGATATTTTGGGGGCCCTTATCAAAGATAAGTTGCGTGTATGCTGATGTTTTTATTACTGGGTCTTCAGCTCTTTTTCATTGGTCTGAATATGCGTCGTTAGACCAGTACCACACTGTTTTTATTTTGTCCACTGTAACAGCCCCTTTCTTGCTACTGAGATGATTCATACCAAGAGGGATGGCAAAGTGGGCAAGTGCCTATGTTAGAACCAAGTTTATGGAATCACAGTGAACTCTGGTAGCAATCACAATTGAACCATATATCCCACTCAGCACCCCTGCGCCCAATTTCTTTACACCAGACCCACCAGGAAAAGAGGAAATACACCCAGTCCCCATGGCTCAACCCATTTTTTGGTCTGGAGTCAGGAAGACTATGGCTAGAACAGCCATTCCAAGTAACACACTCTATCACAGTAGGCCCATCTCTCATTCCTTTAAACGGTGACCTCCAGGCCTTGAGTTCACTTCCAAAGCTTTCCCGCCTTGCCTGCAATAGTGACCGCTCCGTCCAATCTGAACAAGCCAATGTATGGCAAGAGTTGCTATGCTCAGAGCGTTCATACGGTCTGCCTCAACACAGAATTCTATGTTTCAAACATCATTTAACTGGGGGCTCTTATAATTCTTATAATAATCCATACATGTCTTATATCAAGCATATCTGTACACATGTTGCCATCATCATTTTCTAAGCATTTACTTTCACTTTGAGCCCTTGATATCAGCTGCCCTTTTTCCTCTCCTTCCCCCACCCTCCCACATTTCTGAACCCTTGCTAAATTATAAAGTATTATTATTATTTTCATTTCTTACACCAACCGCTGTCTCCCTTCACCCACTATTCTGTTGGTCATCCCCTCTGGGAGGCACTATAAGGTGATCATTGTGATCCGTGTCGCCTTGCGCCCTCACTCCCTTCACCTTGCCCCAAACCAAGTGAGGAAGACATCAAAGAGTTCCACCGATGGCTTGAAGTGGAACTTGATCAAAGATGCAGTCAAGATGCGTTGCTGGTGATGGTTGATGGGAATGTAAGGTGTGGGAACACAGAGGAAGGAAGAGTAGTTG
>NW_022111376.1:3289554-3291222 GCF_000313985.2 Echinops telfairi
TGTCAGCTCTGAAGAAGTGCACACTGTCACCCCAAAGTTATGCAGGAAGAGGGTGCAAGTCTACCTACTCACTTTACCTCCTCCTGTGCCACTTCAAGCTTTTTCGTTGCTCACTGACACACTATCTCCTTCAATAATGTTTCAGAGAGACTCAGATCCGGGTGTCAGTGTGGGCCACCTGTCGGACCACAGTAATATAGGCATCAACCCAAGAATTCAACGTTACTTTAAAGTCACATTAAAAGGGGCATGCCGAGCAGGGCAGGTGCAGGGGGAGAGCACCTGAACCTGTCAGACAGAAGCGGAGGTTGTCTCAGAGCCCACGGGCCCTGGGCATCCCCTTGGACACATGTGCATATTTTGGGTTGTGCACGGACAATGGCTACCAAGATCCAGATTTATGAAGCAAGCTTCGGGAACATCAGTGAGGACCACACCCCACACCCTACTCTGGGTGCCCCCGCACTGACACACACGGATTCGGTCACAGGGACTCTCTTTCTCTTTGGAGAAGCAAGAGGGACCCTGTGGTGCAGGCAGCTTCTCCTCCCTCCAGTCAGCTCAAGCGTGGGCCTCTCTTGAGCTGTGCTGGGCAGTGATGTGTGGGGAAACAGGGCCCGTGGAGGAAAGGGTTGCAGCTCAGGTTTACACGGGATTCCTGATGGCCAGCACCGCTGCCTTCAGAGGCCCAGAAGAGGGCTCTCTCTGTTCATGAGCCAGCGACTGATAGAGTCAGGTCTCATGCGGGCCACCTTGTGAATCAGCTCCCTCCTGCACACTATGCTCCCGGGAACCCCAGGACAAGACATGCACTCTCCATTCTGTATGCAGTCCACACACATGCCCTATACTGGTGTTATAGGACTGATGCCACAACAGGTTCTGTGTGTGCAGGGAACAGGACAGACACACATCCACAGTTGGTCTAGCTACAGTCTCTGTGAGGACTGACAGCGGGTGCTGTCATGGTCAATATAGTCACACCTGTGACTTTGATCAGGATAGCTGTGGGTTCTGTCCCTACTTTGCCACTCACCACACCTGTCCTGGCACCACGTTGTTGGAACTCTCTGCTGCCGACTCCTGAGTTTTATCCCGAAAGCGACGATGTCTGTGCTCTCACAAAGGAGAGGTGGACGACAAAGGTCCTTAACTGGACATTTCAGGGCATCTGGGGATTGCCCCCACCGAGCTTCAGTCCCTAGAAGAAAGACAGGAGCTGAGGGAGTTTGATGTATTCTTTTTCATTCTGCAAGGTGGGCTGGTGTCCTTTCTAGCTGTTGTACCAGGGTCATGTGGGGATTTACAACAGGACAGGAACCATGGGTATTCATGTGTGTGTGATCCAACCACTCCCCTTAGGTCCTGCCCAGATGCTCGCGTGGCTTTGTGTGTGTCCCTGGCGGGGCCTCTCACTGCTCTGGGTTCCTGAGACAGGGCCTCCACGTAGCTCCATGCTTCTCGATACCAGAGGGCATCCCAGGTCACCTTGCAGGTGTGTGGCCCCTCACCGGGAATCCCTCATCACTCTCAGAAGTGGTGTTTGTTTTGATGGCACCTGGCCCTTTGAATGGGCCAAGGGAGAAAATACCGTAGTTGGAGACGGTATGCTGACCGTTTCATGCGGAAGTATCAGACTGATATTAACTGGTGTGCTGCAGGTGTTTC
>NW_022111376.1:3291322-3292548 GCF_000313985.2 Echinops telfairi
CTCTAGCAACAGCAGTGCCATTGGAAGTCATAGTCAGTTGCTACCCATGAGAAAGAGTTAAAAAATAAAGTATGTCCTAAGGTCACAATGGTATCTGAGCTGTCCATTACCAGGAATGCTGAGAAGCGATGCATCCTGCCCTACAACACATCTGGAAGAAATCTTCTCTTGAATTCAGGCTATGTACAAGGGATACAGCTTAGATAAAAAGTCACATGCCCTTGGAGAAATCAATGACATAGGCTGTTTATTACAAGAACACAAAATCATGTCAATGCAAAAGAGAGCCTGGAAGAGTGGACAGAAATCTTCCACCTCACACGGGTTTCTCTAAGGGAGAAGGGGAGGACTGTGGGGGCAGGGATGCAGGACAGTGTATCTGCCCTAGGATGGAAATTATGAGTCAGAGATCCTACTTAAATATGCTCCTACAGTGCATTTTCTAAAGGCGCTGAGGGGATGTGGACCTAAGTGGAGAGAAACTAAGCAGGTGCCAGAAAATATCATCCCTCAAGAGGCTATCTTGTGCTTTCTTTCCTTTCTCTTTTGTTTCACTGCCAGTTCTGAATAAAACAGCTATGCGGGTACGCTGTTACTTGAAAGCCCCCACGGGCAGAGTATCTAAGGCAGTAGTTCATGGCAGTCCCCTGACATCACTAGAGCTCAGGAGGAAGTAAATGTTACCTCGCTGTTAAAGCATTTGAAAAATCAAGGTCCCATTCTTAAAGTTACAGCCTGGTCTTTATAAATCTTGAAGAGACCCTGTAATTCCAATGACAACCCGAGCTGGGGGTGGGGTGGGGTGTTCCTTTCCTAAATGGAGAACTCTGAAAATAGACAGACACATATAGGCCAAGTACAATTCAACTCTTTTAACTTTCTCAGTGTAACCATGTGTATTTGAAACTACAAGTCCCACCACTGACATTATCTTACCTTGTCCAGCGCTTCAACCACTGGGAAGAGACAGTGGGAGAATGGTCGACGGTTAGACCCTCTGTCCTTTGCAATTGGCAGCCCGATTCGTAACCACTGTGGCATCAGGGCTCCTAAGATTCTCAGGACCTTGAGCTACTTTGCTCTGGGCTCTTCTCCCCCTTTACCTCCCACATGAAAGGGCTTTGTTACTGTTTTGTTTCCATCTGCACTGTTGTCGGTACAAGCAGCCCGCATCTTTGTCCCTGTCTCAGGAAAGTGTAAAATTCTCATTTGAAAACTTTAATCTC
>NW_022111376.1:3292648-3294060 GCF_000313985.2 Echinops telfairi
TTGCCTTTGCTGTTAACGGCCAGTTCTCCACATAGAAGCTCAGTCAACGTCATTGAGCTTTTAAAGCTGGCTACTTTTTATCTACTCATTTCTTTGCGCCATGGAAAATGTGTATTAGTACTTTTAAATACACAGGAGCCTGACTGACATATTGGCAAACACTGAATATTTGAAGAGATTCTCATGCAAACTACCTTAACATATGTACTTAGCAAAGAGTTATGGAAGACCATCTAAGAACATTCATTATTGGGCAGTCAGCCCATTGCTGTTGAGACCATTCCAACTCATAAAGGCCTTAAGGAACAGACTAGAGCTTCCCCATAGGGTTCCCTAAGGAGCACTGCTGTGCCAGGGGATACACAGTGGGCTTCCCACCCCAAGGTTCATGAGAGAGAGAGAGAGAGAAATGTGACTCTCTACTCTCTTCCAGAGTTACAATCGCAGAAACCCCAGGGACAGTTCTAAC
This sequence comes from Echinops telfairi, assembly GCF_000313985.2. NCBI lineage: Eukaryota > Metazoa > Chordata > Mammalia > Afrosoricida > Tenrecidae > Echinops > Echinops telfairi. The sequence goes on from NW_022111376.1 coordinate 3,293,118, forward strand.
CCGTGCTGTGGGGTTGCTGTGACTCACAATTGCCTCCATGGCAGTGAGTCTGTCTGTCTGTTTTCCATGTTGTAAGGAGGGTTTCCAAGGCTGTCATCTTTACAGAAGCAAGCTACCATGTCTTCGTCCCGCGGAACAGCTAGCAGGTGCCCGACCGCTTGCTTGGCAGCTGAGCACTGGGCCGCAAGGGCGCCTTTATTCGGTAGCACAACAGGCAACAAAATACTAGCAATAACCTGAAACGTCTAAAACTAACTTGAGAGCAAGGAAGGGAAGAGGTAGAACTTCGACTAATATTGGTTGAATATATCTGCAATAGTGCCGTCTTCAGACTTCGTTTCCCAATTTAGTACTCTTAGGCCTGTATTGTCCACTTCCCTCCTGCACTGCTCCGAAGTGAGCAGGGAGCTCTGTCCTCCGGTTGCACCTAGAAATGGCCGAGCAGGGAGCTGCCCGATGATCTAGTAACAGTAGGTTACATGGATCCACGGTGATGTTAATTTATGATATCGGTATTGCTAACACCAAAGGCATAATCGATAGACATTCCAGAAGACAGACTCCTTGGAGAGGAAGACATTTGAGCAAATATGGGCTTGTACCAACCCAAATGGCACGCTCAAAGGCACTGAAGTCTAAACGTAGTGCAACCGCCATTCCCAGTCTTACATTTCTAAGCCTTTGCATTATTATTATTACTTTTTACTACAGGGGAAGCTGGTTTTTAATTCGTTGAGATTCAATACATATGTCATATCATTCCATATTTCAATCACGTTAAGTAGACTGTACAATTGCTACCACAATTTCCATTCTTTTTCTACATGGACTTCCTGACATCGTCTCACTTTTAGCCCCACCCCCTTCCTAATGGACCCTTTCCCCCCAACCCCTTATTCTACTTGCTGTCCCTAAAGGTTTCTCAATCCTAATATATTCTTTT
>NW_022111376.1:3294619-3296658 GCF_000313985.2 Echinops telfairi
GTGAACGACAGGACTTAGAGGGCAGAGCCAGTAACAAACTCGATGGACATGGAGGGTTCTCTTTTCAGCCCTACGTTTGTTTTCCACTCAGGGAAGATGGGGACACATTATTTGGGGAGGTTCCAAAGGCACACAGAAAACAGGGAAGGGGTGGCGGTGGAAGGAACAAGTCTAGAAAACCCCACGGAGGACGTGGTGGTGCAGATGCCTCGTGAGCGTGCAGCAACAGCCGCCCCGAGAGTGATGCACACTTCAGAGCCAGGGACAGCCTGGCTGGATGGGGTATCTCCCAGAAGTCACAGAGGGGCCCTGATCCTGAGCTCACCCAGCTTAAATGGGGTAGAACTGATGCACACCAGCCCCTGGAGGTCAGGAGCTCAGAGGAAGCCACCTAGCAAGTAGTGCTAGAATCCTCAGGAGAGGTCTTCTCTGTGTGGGCTGGCCTCTCTGAGGGGAGCTGAGGAAGACAGGGCTTGGAGTCTGGAGGGAACGTGTGTCCTAGATCCGCAACCCCTGAGGAGAGCCCATGGTCCATTCTGTGTAAAGGGCTTCCATAGGGTGGCACAAAGAGACACCCGGACACAGAGGAAGGCCCGGGCGTTCTTCTCCTCCCGGTAGAACCTCGTTTTCTTCTGGGGGACCCTCACTGGCAACAGCCGATGACCTTCACATAGGTTTGGCAGGGTGCCTGGTTCAGATACATGAGGCAGAGGGGAGGACGTGGAGCCTGAGACTGAAACCCTTTACCTTGTACTCTGTGCTTCCCAAGGCTCCCCTCCAGAGGGTGTGCAGCAGCCCGTCCCAGATGCCACGTCTTCCCTCTGAAACACCGAGAAGAGAGACACCATAGGAACATCAGCCGTGTGCACTTCCAAACACGCAGCACCACATGCTGAACGCTGGAAAGGGGCTGATTGTGTAACTGACGCTTTTGTTATCAGGGGGATTCCCTTCTGGCCTCGGGGAGAGGGTCAATCTTGGTAGATTTTCCTCTTGCAGAAGTGTTATCTGAATGCGTGTGTCAGCTCTGAAGAAGAGCACGCTATCACCCCGAGCAAAGTTATGCAGGGAGAGGGTGCAAGTCTACCTACTCACTTTACCTCCTCCTGTCCCACTTCAACCTTGTTCTTTGGTCATTGACACATCCTTGCCTTCCCCACGGTTACATCTGAGACAGCGTACGGCCATGTGAAAGACTAGCAGATGCCTGTACTCAAGAACTCAGTCAATAAGGGTCTCACACATCAGGGCCATCATCAGACCCAGGACCAGGAGTAGAGTGGCAGGTGATTCAGTCAACTCAGTCTCCCTTCAGCAGGAGATGGTACCCCCTGCAGTTAAACCGGTCCCTGGTCTGCTGTCCACCGGAAACACTCACAATTACACACACGGGTGTGCACACATACGCGCGTGCACACACGCGCACGGACATGCGCAGAGGTGAAGGCATGTTTGGGCGATTAAGCACCAGCAAGCCTCACTGTTAGCAAACGGGGCAAAGATGAAGAAGATGCACTCGTTTGAACCATGTAGCTTAAAATACCTAATATGAGGACCGTGACTTCCTCCTAAGATACAATTCTTTTGGTTTTCCTCCCGTTTTTGCACAATTTTCCTGGCACTTCATCCACATCTCATGCAATTCACTAATCCAGTCATATCGAGAAGAGTTGAACAACTGTCACCACATTCAATTCTAGAACATTTTCTTCTTCCTTGTACTCACTGTTATTCATTTAATTTATAGATTTCGAATTGCAGCAAAACGACACGCAAGAGAACCTCCTTTCATTGCACAACTACTTCATGTATAAACTCAGTGCAATTGATTGTAGTCTCTGGTTTTCACAGCCATTATTGATATTTCCTCTCCTAATTATTCCACAACCACCCACCTGAACGCCCTGCCCCCTAAGATTAAAGTTCTTTGCCCAGTCATCACAGTAACATGGCTTCAGATACTTTCAGAAAAGCATTTTTCTATTTTTCGGTGTATGAGCCCCAGGACTGATGAACCTTTACAGACAGCATGTCAACTC
>NW_022111376.1:3302410-3303861 GCF_000313985.2 Echinops telfairi
CTGGAAGCTCCGCTGAGACTCGTCCACCCTACTGGTATTTGAAATATCAGTGACATCGCCTCCAGCATCACAGCAACACACGAGTCACCACAGGGCGAGAAACTGGGTGGCACGCGTGAATACATTTGCGTTGTGAACGATTCACATACAGGGATACAGAGAATGAAATGTGAGGAGTATTCCTTCACACACCCTCCTGCTATTACGTTTTCTTTGGAAATACTGAGCTAGTTTCTCTTTCCACCTCATTTCCCATTCCTTCCTTCCTTCCATTCATTCAACAATACCGTCTCTGCCAAAGACAGGAAACTGCGACATTGTCCTGCTGACTTTAGGCCTTACTGGTGTGCTAGAGACATTTCATTACCACCCAGTTGTCACCCAAGGGGTGAGGAGGCAGGCACCAAGATCTCACAGCCCAGGGTATGCATTCATATATTGTCTGGGATGGAAAGTCACACTGGACGCATAAAGCACAAAATCGCAATAAAGATGGTTGTTACTCACAGATCCTAAGGGTTCGTGGCATGCCAGTAGGCTACTCGGGGAGGATGTGGGCGGAGAGATCTCTCGGAGCTAGGGTGGTGTTTTTGTTTGGTAACATCAAGTCCGTTGCAACGCATCCGTGACCCTGTGTGCAACAGAACAACACACTGCCTGGTCCTGTGTCATCCTTGCAACTTTCCTCATGTTTGAGTCCATCGGTGCAGTCCCTGTGTCAATCCACCTTGTCCGGGCCTTCCTCCTTTTCGCTGCCCCTCGTCTTTACCAAATATCGTGGGCATCACCAGGGACTGGTCTCTCCTCAAAACACGTCCAAAGTTTGTGAAAGGAAGGCTCACAATCCTCACTTCCAAGGGACATTCTGGCTGTACTTCTTCCAAGACAGATTTGGTTGTTGATTTGGTTGTCCTCGGTACTTCCAAGCTTCTTTGCCAGCATCATAATGCAAATGCATCGTTCTTCTGTCTTCCTTATGCAACGTCCGACTTTCACATGCATACGAAGCAATGGAAAATACCATGGCTGGCGTTGGGATCACCTTTGTCCTCAAGGTAACACCCTTGCTTTCCACCATTTAAAATAGGTCTGGTGCAGCACATTGACCCAATGCGAAGTGTCATTTGATCTTTCTCTCTGTGTGTGTCTCTCTCTCTGTCTCTCTATCTCTGAATTTATTTGGCACTAAAGATTTTCACTTTTTTTTGTAGCCACTCAGCCCACTATTTAGGTTTGAGGAATAAGAAATCTCCTGAGCAAATGAAGGGGGAGGAAGAGAGAGTGGAGCACATCCTGATCCACCAGGCCTGAAGGACGACATCCCCGCTCTGAACAGCCAATGCACAGAGTGGACAATATGGCTGATCCCACCACGAGACACGCCGTCCCTTGATGGCCCAAGGTCATAAGGGGGGCAAAACTGGAGACCCAGTGTCGGGACTGGCCCAGAC
>NW_022111376.1:3303961-3305084 GCF_000313985.2 Echinops telfairi
ACCAACACCGGGAATCCCTCATCACTCTCAGAAGTGGTGTTTGTTTTGATGGCACCTGGCCTTTTGAATGGGCCAAGGGAGAAAATACCGTAGTTGGAGAAGGTATGCTGACCGTTTCATGCGGAAGTATCAGACTGATATTAACTGGTGTGCTGCAGGTGTTTCCCATCCTCATTTAAGATGCATTCCTCCTTTTTTATTCTCCTATTTGTTAATATTTGCATCTTGATTTTTTATGACCGTATTTTAATTCATTTTTCTGGGATCATATTTCACGGCAGAAATGCCACAGTTATTGCTAGCAGTACGACTGCTGCATATAGCTGCATATCTTGGGGCTCTTTTTATCCCAAAGATGTCTCTCACTGTGGGGCCATGGTCAGATGGCTATGCGCTGAAGTCCCTAGGCAGAGACCTACTCTGCATGGCCAAACCGCTAATCCCATCTGACCATGACCACTTGTTGCATGGTGTTAAATTTGTACAGCTTTCTTCTAAACTTAATTTTCTTTTCTAGTTCCATACCACACTTAGTGGTTTCACACCCAAAGCCACAAAGAAGAGGAATGGATGTTCATACACTTCTGCTTGGTGTCTCCCTGCCCACTAGGCACCCTGTCTGTGGGCTTGGGGCCGTCCTTCCTTTCCATATGAGCAGAAATACTTGCTCTGAGCAAGAGAGAGCAGTCAGCTCCGGCAAGAATTTAGTGCTTCAGCAACCATATGTACCAGTTCCATTCTGCCCTATGGGTTTGTGGTGAATCAGAAATTGATGGCAATGGGTGGCACTGGGTGAGCTAAAGGGGTACATTTCTTCTGAGAAGTCACTTAAGACAACCTGAAACAACGTGAATCTGAGCAAGAGCTCCCTAAAACCTGTAGCAGAAAGGGCGTACTCCTTACAAGCTGCTTCCACGGATGAGACAGTGTAGTCGTACGCCAAAACAGGACAACTTGGCTTGTGACCATGCGGGCTCATGTAAATTTGCCAAGGGTCAAAGCGAAATTTCAACCAGCTTCCTAGCGAAATGTGAACAGAGGTATGGAGCTAAGTCACCCTGACTATCTATCAAAGGGATGCGATGGTGACACACACACACACACACACACACACACACGCACA
>NW_022111376.1:3306251-3307547 GCF_000313985.2 Echinops telfairi
AGTCACTGGGAAGAATGTGCTGAAAGGCAGCGGAGAGCAAGCTCGGATGTGCACAGTCCTGCAACACGCAGCTCTTTCCCAACAGAGAAACACCTGGTTTTCTCTTTTCTTGTCTGTGAGGGAAACTCGCCAGTGACTGACCAACCTGGGAGAAAGCGGCCATCGGATGATGGAGATGTGGGGTAATGTGCTTGCCCTCGGGCCCAGGAGGCTGCTCTGGTCCTTGTAGCATTTCTGGTCCCACTTGGCCTCCGATATTCCTTCCCTGCATTAAAAGTTCAGACTATACTGGAACATTTTGGAGGCACGTTTTTGGATGTAGGCGTTTCACCCTAATTGTTTCATGCACTCTCTTTAACAGCCAATGTCCCATGGGAATGTGACCTCCTGGACTGCATAGGTGGATGCTGGAAGGGTAGCGCCCTCCTGGCCACTGAAAAACCACTCCCCACAGCTTCAGGGTCACATGCTTAGCACGGCATTGTTGGAAGCACCACCCGCTGGACGAGGAGAGGCATGTACGTGGGGAAGGTCCACGTGCGCAGCCCCACAGAGCTTCCCTTCAAGAACCTGTGGATGATGGGGTTGACTTCAGGTACACATGGCTTCTCTGCTCTTTCTCTCTTTAGGCAAAATACCGTCCACAGGATCCCTGAAAGATTCTCTTCTGATCTCTTTTTGCACGCCGTATCCACTCTTTTCTATTCTGCTTCAGGAACGTTTTAATGGGGTGATTGGGTATGCTTTGTATAATGATTTCTGGCCATTTTCCAGACACGTGTGTCTTGTGGATATTTTATGAAATGGGAAAAATGACTCTTTTCCACCACTTTCTTAATAGGAAGTCAGTCTGTCCTTGTGCCCCTTTAGACGTAGTTTGGATCATTGATTTTCTCCCTCGTGGTTTCTGCTTTTTATCCTTCCTCTTTCAAAGTGTGTCTCATTCGAAAACTGCGAACTGTGAAACAAGTTTCTGAAAGTGTTCACAGAGAAAATAAAAGGGAATACATGACATTTCCGTGATACCTAATTGTTACATTATAATGTGTCTCTTGTGTTGCTGACTCCAAATTACCAACATTCATTTGGATATATGAAAACTAAGTGTCTTTGTTACCAGTTCTTTTTTTACTGGAACGCTGTCATGGACATGGAATGAACGTACCCTACAATTCCATGGTTTAAACACGGTGCAAGGCTGGTGTAGTCGTCACAACGATCACGTGTAGAATGCGGTCCTCTTTCTTGTTCTGATGATGAGGTCCCTATTTTCCCCACCGTGCCCTGCCATCACTG
>NW_022111376.1:3309313-3310211 GCF_000313985.2 Echinops telfairi
CGAGGGTTTGCTGTGAGTGTGTTGTGTGCTTCATAGAGTTCTGACGTCAGACAGGGCCCCGGATCTGTGTTACAGGCACAAGCTTATTCAGGAATTCTCGCAGCTGTTTCTGAGACTGTCTCAGCACTTGCGCATGGATGTGAAGACTGTCGAGGCAGAAGCAGCAGAACCAGAGGGGGTATCCTTCTCTGCGTTACACGCGATCGCCACGTCTCAAGTAAGAAGGAACGGAGAGAGCGCCTGCCGGCTTGTCCTAGATCCTGGGGACTCGCTGTCTCTGTGGTCCATCTCAGTGATGGCCTCGGTCCCTTTGGAAGACACTCAGCTCCACTAAGTGTGATGTCCTTTTGCAGGGACTGGGCTAAGCCACAACATTTTCCAAAACGGACTCAGTACCACCGTGAATCTTGCTCCCTACCGCAGGTGTCTCCATGTGCTCCGGAGAGTTTTCACTTCCCGGGTGGTGGTGTTTTGCTCGGTTTTGTTTGGATGTCTAGGTCCCAGTCTTAGTTCCAGGGCACATCTGGTGGACTTTCAGTTTGCAGCCAAGCACGTTAGTAAGAATGCCCCGGTCTCCATAGATGGAGGAAATCCTGCACGGGTTGGGCTCCTGACCCAGGCGACAGAAATGTGCTAAAGTAGAAAAGAGAAACAGTGAGTTGAGGAAGAATTCCAGGAGACTGTGGCCACAACCCGGCTGGATGGGGGTGGGTACCGGTGGCTCATGCAGTGCCTTCGCGACCCTGTCCCCATCCCTTAGTGGTCTCTGTCTGTGTGGGAAGGCAGGCAGCCTCTTGCCAGCTTAGCCATGGAAGCAGTGGAGCAGGCTCAGAGGATGAAGGCAGCAGCCTTGTCAAGTGCTCTCTGGAAAAGTCTCTGTGCTCTGGCTTGGACCGTG
>NW_022111376.1:3313295-3314889 GCF_000313985.2 Echinops telfairi
TATGAGTGTGTGTGTGTGGGCTTTCAAAGTCACTACTGTTTTCATTGGTTTGTTTTCAAGCAATAGGAAATTAAAACAGATCACTCCATCCATTGTTTCCTCAAATCCACATTGTACATTTTTTGAAATTTTTGTGTCATGTTCCCTAAGACTCGGTGAAATACATTTCCATTTCATTCTATGGCCCAAATAGATGAAGTTTTATCTTCAGGAAGGTTTCAGCTGGATTTGTTTCCCATTTAGTTGTTAGCACACGTGATATGAATGTCTTAAGCTTTGGCACTCTTTTTATCTCACCTTACCTTTTGGGGAGGACACGTCAACCGTCTCATCAGTGGAAGGCAGAGGTCAGCAGGTTTGTAGTACAGGTTTTAGGAGTAGTTTGTGCAAATGGGTGGTTTTATCACTGTTGCACTTACTGACTGCCCACAATCGATGTGCACATTTAGCTGACCCACCACCACCCATTTCCATCTATATCTGACTCATAGCATATTCAGAGGCCAGAGCAGAACTGGCAAGCAGGGTTTCCAAAGCAGTAAATCCTGGCAGAAACCAGCTCCCTCTTCTCCCTGCCTCACAGCAAGCCATGGGTTCAAATCACAGACCGTTTGATTAGCGGGCAAGCATTGTAGGCACTCTGCCCCACACGCGAAAAATGAGCGCACTGCCCTCAAGCCAATTCAGACTTAAGCGACCATCTAGGACGGAGTAGAACTGCCCCCGTGGGATCCTGAGGTAGTCCACCTTTACAGGAGTCGAAAGCGTCATCTACCTTTCCACAAAAAGGTGTAGACCCACCTCAGACCAGCAGCCAACCTCTAGGTGGGTGAGGAAACCCTGACTAGACATGTCACTCCTAATGTTAGAAATGAGAGTGCATTAAAGTAAACATGCGAAACCCTTCCCAAGTAACACTGAGAGAAATACTTAAGGTTAAAGAAAAATTAACATACGGAAGACAAAATCTCATGTACAATGATACTTGGAAGATGTCATGCAATATCCCATTAACAATAGCAAAAATAGGATCCCTTGGCTGATAGGCAGACATGGTATGTTCTTGGATTTGAAACGTCAGTATCGTAGTCAGTTTTCCATAAGTAAATGTATAACTTTAAAAGAATCCTCATCAAATAGCCATGAGGTTCTTGCCCCCGTCTCTCCCAGAGTTAGATAAATGCACCCTTCCTTCTACTTAAGGAGAACAGTTCTGCAAACTTCCGTTGAGGGGAAGGAAACACTGGGAAACCAACCCATGAAAACAAAGAACAAGAAAGTCAGCGCCTCCTCTGATTCTGTTTTCTTCCCATCAGACCTGCCTCCTGTCTGTCTGCACGTTCCACCGGTCAGGGTGGGGGATCTCGGGGTCCATTGCCACTGCTAATGCAGAGTGCAGAGACCCCCATGGAAGGCCATGGGGCAATAGTCACCAAGATTAAACTTTGAACCGATGAATTCTTGTGGGGACTCGGACTGGGTCATGGCAGTTGCTGGTCGAGACCCACCGTGGGCCCATGCACGACACCAGGAAACACTGCCCGGTCGTATTTGCCAAAGACTGGCAGCAACTTAAGAGTCTCATCAACACAAC
>NW_022111376.1:3315982-3317758 GCF_000313985.2 Echinops telfairi
TGTGTTCCACTGACCCCTCTCCAGGTCCAGCAGGATGGCATGTGCCACCCCTTCCTGCAACCAACACCCATGGTCCTAATCAGAGGCTCGTGGACAGCCTCCGAGATCTAACCACAACACATCACAGCTGAGTTCCCGTCTCTGCTGTCCACCCTGTGCCCATGGTCTAGGGCTTTCCCGCTTCCCTCCTCACCCAAGCATGGAGTGGTGACATCAGCCATCCACCTTCCTCGTCTCCCCAGTTCCACGTCTGCCAGTGTGAGTGTCGATAATTAGTCACTACTTTTCAGCAATTGAAGAGACGCTGGGGTATATCCCTGTGACAGAACGCAGGTCCCCAGAGCACAACCTGCAGGGCTGGGAGGATTTCTCCATATTCAACTGCTCTTGTACATAAAGCTCTGTCTTATACACGTGTGAGTGTCTATGGATTTGTTTCTCTAGTCTACCCAGATTAACATACTCCTTCACCCTGCGGACCAGTGGTCAATTTGGTTTATTTTTTTTTTCTTGGAAATTTTCTACATGTAACTGACAAATAAATACACTTCAATAACTAAGTCCCATTGAAATTGTTTTTTTATACAACATTACAACCTGTTTTTGTGCTCCATCCCACCTTTCATATTCATTGTGTGCTCCCCCATACCCCTCACTCTTTCCACCTTCCTCCCTGTACATCGTTGCCTCAGATATTGTCTGTGTGCATCCACTCCTTCTGTGCTTTGTAACCTGGGAAACCAAACAGAAACAGGAAGAAGAAAATAATAATGATAATATTTAAAAAATAAAAATAGAGAGTAAGAAAGAAAAGACAATTGTGTTATTCTGGGTAGACTAGAGAAACAAATTCATAGACACACATATTTGTATAAGAAAGTGGTTTATATACAAGAGCAGTTGAATATTGAGAAAACATCCAAGCCCAGTGCATATCAAGTCTGTATGTCCTACATTAGCCCATATTTCCAACACCAGTCCATAAAGTCCTCTTCAGACTCAATAAACACCTGCAATGACGCTGAATGCAGGAAGATCACAGCAAGTGGGTGGCAAACCTTGTGGATCTAGTGGTGTTGTAAGCATCTCAGCGATGGCAGGGTTCTCCGCGTGGCTCCTCCATTTCCCAGGCCAAGGGGTCTATCAACCTAGTGCCATGTGTCTCATCAGTAGAGCATCTCTCAGGGAGTGAGTTTTGTCACTGGAGAGTTTCCAAGGGAGTGAGAAGAGAGAGAGAGTGTGTGTCTCTCCCCACTCCATGGAGGAAAATCAGGACTTCTCAAAATCCTCCGGGGAAGGCCAGGCTCACCCAGAGGCATCGTTGGCTATCCAAGGTTTCACCTGCTAGACCTCACCCCTTCACTCATAATCCTCTCAAATTGACAACGATTATGAAAGTACCACACTTGGGAAAAGGGGGAGTTCCAGATCACCTCGTTCTATTGATGGGGAACCTGTCCTGTCCATGGGTGAATCCAAAGGGAGTTAGTTGTTGGAACCGGCCAGGGCAACACTGCGTGGTTTAAAATCAGGGCAGGTGTGGAAACGATTCTATCTTCACCCAACTTATCCAATCTGTGTGCTGAGAAAATAATCAGAGAACCTGGGTTATATGAAAAAGAATGTGGTGACAAGATTCGAGGAAGGCTCATGAACAACATTGGTTGCTGAAAGGGAGCAGGACTTGAAGCATATGCTGGTGGAGATCAACAACTGCAGCTTTCAGTATGGACTACAACTCATTGTCAATGTCAACAAGACCCAAATCTTCACAAC
>NW_022111376.1:3318780-3319929 GCF_000313985.2 Echinops telfairi
TGAGTTTTTATAAAGGATACAAGAAGGTTCAGGTTTTACACCTGGACTCTCAGGACACTTCATACCCACACCTCAGTCCAGAGAACCCGCGGAATGGCTGAGGAGCAGCTGGAAAAAGAGGGAGGTGGGCTCCTGATTCTGGCTTTTCAGGGCCCTCCACAGCAATGGTACTGGTTGACGCCAATGGCTGAGGTAAGCCCACCTGGCCTAGATTGGGGCCTCCCAGGTTATACGGGCCTCCTGTCCCAAAGGCCTGAATTTGTGCATGCCCTCTAGCCTGTATCAGCTTCCAACTTCCTGTAAAGGGGGAGGGAGGCCTTAGCATGTAGGGGGCCAATCCTTATTTCCTGTTCTGCTACCTAACAGGAGTTGCTGGTGAGAGCTGGCCAGCTGAGCTCAGGGGACCCCTGTCACATGGCACTCTCTGACCCTGGGGCCAGGGTGGTCAGCTGCTGATGTCCAAATCCTGAGCTATGATTCTAGGAGGTGGGGGGTTCCTCAGCTGGGTCAGGGCCTGCAGGACTTTGGGACAGAAGGACACGGTGGCCTCACCTACAGGGACCTCCACCCTGTCTCCACTGCTTGTTGCAAAAGAGACAGCAGTGTGGACTCTGGGGACAGCCTCAACGCCCCCTGCCCAGATCATCCAGGCCCAGGGTCCCTCTCCTGCCATATTCAGAGCAGACCATGAGATGTCCGCACCAGGGCAGGCCTGCTCCTTGTGGGCTACTGCCCTGCACCGTGGGAAGGCACGGGCGTAGACACTAGGTCATCCAGAAAGTTGGTGGCTCAGGCGCTCTGTGTGTGCACCTTGTATAATGGGAGCAGGATGGGCTCTGCGCCACAACGCAACTCTGCCTACTGGTGAGGATGCAAGGGCGCGCCTGGATGCAGCAATAGGGGGCGCTCTGCACCGGCGGTCACAGCTAGCCCTGGGGCCTTTCCTGGGTTGGCCCCGCCCCTTTGAGCAGGAAGTAGTCACGTGGGGAGTTCGCGCGTGCGCACTGGGTTGGGCTGAGGGGCGCGAGGACAAGATCCCGGATGTCACTGGCGGCCGTTGGGCTCTGAGCAGAGATCTGAAGGCTGAGGAGAAGACATGTCGGCCGCAGGTGAAAGCGCCGGTGGGGTGAGCCCGGACGGAGCCAGGGC
>NW_022111376.1:3321532-3323085 GCF_000313985.2 Echinops telfairi
GGGGCTTCATTGTTTGTCACTGCCGAAAATAAAGCTGTGAAGCAACCCCTCGTATTGTTATTGGAGGGGAGTTTATGGGGCGCAGATTTTCAATTAATTCAATAAAACGGAGGTCGGTTGAAAAGATGAAAGTTTGTTTTCTTCTCAATTGCGTTCTGTCATTCAGCATTCAGGACTGCAAATATTTAGAATTGATTTTGCACCCTATACTTGTGCCTATGCATTAGTCTGCGTCTATGTAGGAAATATACAGTTTTCACAAGGTTCACATTAAAATTTTCTTCTGCACATTAGATTTTTTTACTGAAATTATAGTTTACATGTTAGCCCTTCCTGTTGCTAAAACTTCCTCAAAAACAGTTTAAGTACATGCTTAAAGGGGCGTTTTCTTGGATTTGCATAGGCACCATATGCAACAAGCCACGGTGAATGACCATAGACTAATTGAATGCATTCAGGATTCTTTAATATAAATACCAGCTCTGAGTGTGTTGGTGGGGCAGATAGTTTCTTTCTGAAGAGTTAAATGCTTATTTGAGAATTTCCATCAGTGGCGCACAAGACCATTATCATAATGAGAGCTCACAGATTCTTCCTTGTAAGAGGTTATTTCCAAACATCCTGCTAGCTGGTGTGAAAATGATATGACATGATGGTGACATAGAAGACTGAAACGAATTGTCCAATGATGATTAAAGTGTGTTCTACAGGGTTACCTCCAATTCGTGTTAGGGTAAGTTCAAATTCTGCTGCTGAAATTCAAGATGGCATTTGGAGGGTTGGAAAATTGCTAGGATGAGAAGGGAGCCCACAGGGGCTCAAACGACACCAAAAACGTTAGGAAGAGATGGTCAAACAGGGTACGCCGATAGAAAGTCTTCTGGCCTGGTGTGTGGTGGCGTATTCAGCGGGTGAGGGATGGGTCCCTGAGTCACCTAATATCTGGAGCAAGAAGGTGAGCTTTCATGGGGAACGCTCATCCGGACATTCCCCCAAACCAAACCAACCTCCCTCCATGGAGTCTAGGCCGCCTCACAGGTCACCCTATTAGGACAGGGCAGACTGCCCGCGGGAGTTTCTCAGACGGTAATTCTTGATGGGAGTAGAAAGCCTGGTCTTTCTCCCACAGAACTCTGGCTGCTGGTGGTTTTCAAGGCTTAGCTTTCTGACGGCAGCCCAAGGAGCAATCCCTCTGCCACTAGCACTCACGGCAGAATCCTCGGAGGTCTTTCATCATGTTAGTAATGGGGGGATGGATGTTTTTTCAGAGTCTGAGATGTATTCTGCTGGGTTATTGGAACCTGTTTCCTAGAGAAAAGAAGATGGACTAATTTAAAGGATCAAGTGAAAAGTGGAAAGTTGAGTGAGTGAGTGCAGCTTCATCAACCGAGAACCCCCTCCTATTCATTCTCATACATCTGTTCTGATCTAAGAGATATTTGAAAAGAGATTTGCAATTACGGTGGTACCTCCCAAAGATATTAGTCGTCATGGAAGGGCATATTGTATAAAATCAATTACTATAACTGCAAACAGAATTTCCATCCCAATAT
>NW_022111376.1:3323773-3327116 GCF_000313985.2 Echinops telfairi
TCTGTTTATTGAGGGAGAATAATGTTGGGAGAGCTGATTGTGTGTGGAAGAGTAAGTTCTTTCTTCTGGTGGAGAAATTGGTTATGTTCATGAGAATTTTGTAGGTGTTGTCTTCTTGGTATACGTTTTGTAGTTGAATAATTGTGATGGAGGATGCTCTCCGTTAGTGTCTTCATCGTTCTTGAAATCACTCGGTTAGTTAGGTGAAAGAATTAGGCTGTGGTAGTCAATAATTTGCGTACTGTGGTTGGTAGCCAGCTTATACTTGTCTGATCTCTAGTTGAAACTGCGTTTTAAATGCTATACCAGGGACTAAGTCACTGGCACTCTCAGTAGATTTCCCTGACGGTTAATACTCTCGCACCTCGAATCCGAATCATGTCTCGAAGGGGAACTAGAGACACATGTAAACTGGACTCCACAGCACAGTGCTTCCCCACAGCTGCCTGATTCCGCGTGCCCATCCTATGGCCTCTGTCCGCTGGACTCAGGGGACAAAGCACTCCTGTGCCTCTGTGGGGTGACGGCACCCGTCTTCCTCCAGCTCTTGCCATCCGTGACACAAGCAGACATTGGAGAGTAAAGTGTGTAATGATGAGTGAGTTGGAGAAAGTTCTCCAGGGAAGCAGGTGACAAGGCGGGTGCGGGGACAGTTGAGGGGCCCCTGGCGGGGGTTGGTGAGGGGTGCCCTGGAAGAGCTAGCAGAGGAGGGAACAGTGGGAAATCCTTGGCGTTTCTGCCTGGCCAGCATCTCTAAGGTCTCTTGTTGGGGAATTGCCCTCTGACTGCCTCGAGGTAACCATGTCTTTCTCTGCTCCCACCACCCAGTAAAACACCCCTTTCTGGTTCATTGTGGCATTGACCTTGGGGGACAACTACCGTGACTTTGCCAGGAGCAGAGCCTTCTGCAGGGAAGGGAGCTGCTCGCTGAATGAACAAAAGGAAGTCAGCTCCTTGCTTTACATGCGTGTGCTCTGCACCCGTGTGTTCACTCAGAGGCGGGGGGTGGGGGTGGGGGGACCCTCTGGAGCTCCAGGCAGGGACAAAGGGAAGCATGAGGGCAAACAGCAGTGGGCCAAGTGGGCCTGAGACCTAGTGTGGGGGTCCCGAGAGCCCGAGAATGCGGTAGCAGGGCGGGCGCTGAGATAGGTGTGAGGAATGCCCACCTGAGGGAAGAGAATTCCACCTGGAAGGAAGAATTGGCATTGGCACATTCTTAGCGGACACACGGAAAGCAGGGGAATCTTCCCCAAGGTGACCCGGAAGGCCACGGACAAGGTTCTTCCCCAGTGAAGACAGGAGGCGAACAGGACCTTGTGCTTGCTCCCTTCCTGGGGCTGCTGGAAGTCGGCCCCACAGAGGACCTGCCCACGGCACAGCTGGGATCGCAAGTTGAGCTCTGTGCCTATCTGTGGCGTGTCGCTTGCCCCCACTGGCCTGCAGATGCTGCCAGGTGAGGGACCGTGTGGGTTTGTGCCCTCGGAGCCTGACACTGCCTGGCAGGGAGCAGGGCTCGGTATAAATGCTGTCAGGAGCAGAAGCCTCCCCCATGGCTCAGAGCGCCACGCAGGATGCAGAAAGAGCCCTCCGGACATTGCAAGGTGAGCTATTTGTTAGCTTGCTTCTGTTCCAGACCGGCTCCAGTGCCTGTGAATAGAAAGTGTGGCAACAGAGCACACACATCAGGAGGAAGAGGACCTGGGGTGAATTCTCGACAGGTCCTGAAACGCACACAACACACAGACACGCTCTCTGTCTCCCCCCACCTCCCCTCCCCATTAGAATAATGGTAATGACACTCAGGTCTGCCACACAGCGTTCTTGTGTGTGGAATGACCTGCACAGAAGGGGGACAGGAGGCAGGTTCGTGAGCAGCAGTTCCTGGCCAGTCCTATGATCATCATCTCGGTGTAGTGCAGTCGTGGGTTTCGGCCTCCTCCCGGCCCAGGCCACCCCTCCCTGCCCTTCCCCTGTGCCACTTCAGACTGATCAGCATTTCTTCTGAGAGGGCCCGGTAGTAACGGACTGTCCACCTGCATTTCCCCTTGGCACACAGGAACGCTGATTTTCCCGTGTGCCCATGGCTCTGGGCCGCTCAATCCTAGCGGGAGAGCCACACACATCTACAGTGCTTGCCCCACCTATGTCCCTGACCACTGACCACACATACCCCTTCTAGAATTCTGATCTCGGGATGTGAGGGCAAGTGAACGTGTTAACAAAGAAAATAAGTTGGGGTCGTGATAAATTTCAGCGCTACCTGGACCTTTCACGTGTGGCCTTCAGCTTGGGCACCCCTGACCCAGGGCCTCTGAGGACTGCCAGTGCCCTACCTGCTGGCTTCCCAGCTTAGCTGGGTCTCAGGAGTCCTGTAGGACTCCACTGCAGAGCGGCTGCTTCTGGGGCCCGGGGCTGGCGCCCTGGGGGTGGCATTGCTGCTACCCCTTGGGCTGATTCCGGAACGGTTAGCCGTTCGAAACCACCAACTGCTCTTCGGGAGAAAGACGGGGTTTTGTCTCCCCTGAAGAGTTTCAGAAGCCCTGCGGGGGCAGTTCTACCCCAACCTATGGGGTCACTCTGAGTCAGAGTTGACTCGATGGCAGAGCTGTCTGTTGTCTGGTTTTGTCTTCCAGGAGGGCACGTGGCTGAATCCCATGCACCTGCCCTGGTGGCGCGGTGGGTTAAGCACCGGACGGTTTACCCAGCAGCCCCTCCCTCCTCCGTACAGATTTACACCCTTGGAAGGCCCATCCAGGGCAAAATGAGTGCGCACCGACTGGGTGGGTCGGTGACACTGTTGGGGTTGGGGGTTTTGAGGATGCAGACACAGCATGGTGGCTTTATCTCGTGAGCTCCAAGGGGTGCAGACTTGCAGTCCCAAGAGCCCCTGGGCCTCCCCACCATGACCCGTCTCCCGCCTTTGCTCTGATGCCCACCCGGCTCCCCGCTTGCCCCTAGCCAGCAAAGCGCTACCCTCTGTGAGCTCCAGGGCTGCTGCCACCTGAAAGGGGGGCCCAGTCCTACAAGTGCCCAGTAGGCGTGGCGAGGGCGGGGCCTGACCCCTGGGAAGGCCCCAGGGCTTTTTCCCACAGCTGCCCCGCTTGGCCTGGAGCCCATAGTAGGGTGCTGTGGATAGGTGCTTTGCAGCCCCGACCCGTGCTCCCCTCCTGGGAGCGCCCTGTGAAACACCCTGAATGGGCAACCTCAGGACTGAGAGGGGTAGTGGTCAACCCCTTCTCCTTCTGCTCTTGCTCCTCCTCCTCAAGAGAGCACTGCTGCCCGCTTCTCCCTGACAGCACCTTCGGTGAGGCACCCTCCACAGAGCAGGAACCCAGGGCCCAAG
>NW_022111376.1:3328247-3331026 GCF_000313985.2 Echinops telfairi
CATGACAATTTCTTCTTCCTTGTACACATGGTTATTGCTGTCTTTATTTCTCCTTTTTGATGTTCCCTCTTCTAGTTTTTCCATTTTAAAAACTAATCGGGAATCCACATGTATATCATAGCTTCCCATAGTTCAATCTCAGAATTGTATAATAATTGATGCCACGCTCCGATTCCAAACATGCTTTCTTCCTGGACTCCTTGACATCATCCTCTCCCTTGCCCACCACCCACACTGAGGACACCACCACCACCCAAACCCCTTATTCTGCTTGCCTTCCTCATAGGTTCATCAGCCCTGGGTTCCATATACCGCAACACATAAAAGCATTTAACACCACTTCAGGAGGGTGACCTCCAATGACATACCTCCGCCGAGATGCGCCCTAATATGAACAGACATTGTGGCAAAACGTCACACAATAAGACATTGTCTGGTTGAACACCTTCTGCGTGTACAATTCAGTGCCATTGATGTCACGCTTCCTGTTGTCCAACCATCTGCTTCTCATTATTGCACCACCATCGACATACAATCAGCGCCCCTCAAGCAAAAGCTCACGGTAACCCTCGGTCAGCTGTGGCTTCTGTTTTCCTTATGGCCTTTTTAATTTATAGCTGAGTCATACTTTGCTATTTTGGGGACAAGTGGGGGTGGGGGAGCGGCTATGTTGGCAGGCAGTCTGGGTGAAGTGCCAGGCTGCTAACTCAAAGGCGGGTGGTCGAAGCCCGGCAGTCTCACTCTGCAGGAGCAAGGTGAGCTGGTCTGCTTTGGCAAAGATTCAGTCTCAGACGTCCTACTCTGTCCTGCTGGGGCACTCTGGGTCGGAATCAAGTAGATGCGGTGGGTTGGGGTTTGGGGAGATGTGTTCCCCAGGGTGTTTATCCATCCGTCTGTTGATGGACACGAGTTGTGGCCACCCTTAGGCTATGGTGAATGGTGCTAGAGTGGACGTGCTGTGCACGGGTAAGTCTGCGCCCCATTCTCTTGGGTATGTACCTAGGAGGGAATTGCTGGCTGGTGTGCAAGTCACACACAGTTCCACTGTCTCCAGATCCTTGCGGCCTTTGTTGTTTTCTCTTTGCCTGAAAAGAGCCACCCCAGTGGGCGTGAGGAGCTATGGCTCAGTGTGAGATATCTTTTGACCTTGTTCATTGCTAATGATGTCGAGCATGCCTAGGCATTCAATCCATTTATATTCCATGTGCTATCACAGGTGGCTCGTGATTCTGGCATGTGATGAGGCTGCGCCCCTAGTCCTCCCTTAGAGTCTTCCTTGGTGTCCAAGAAGGAGCCCAGGGGGGCGCAGTGGTCACTCCATGGGCTGCTAACCTCAAGGCCACCCTGAGCTGGAAACCATGGACCACTCCAAGGGAGAAAGAGTCGGCTTGCTACTTCTACAAAGAGCTCCAGTCTGGGAACAATCCCACAGGGCAGTGAGCCCCACCTGTGCTCCAGGGCGGTTGAGACTTGGCATGGGGTCCATGGCAGTGAGTTGGGTTGGTTGGCGTGTTGAATGACTACCGTGGAGGGAACCATGTGATCAGCCTTGGCATTTGTTTTCCTCAAATGCCTGAGGTGTCCTCTGCGTCCTGGTGCTGGAGTGGCTGCCCTGGAGCTCATCAGCAAGCTGTCCCTTCCCCGGCGACTCCTCGCCCCCTGCCGCGGGGCACCTCCCTGACCGATGGGCCCCTCAGTTGACAGCTGTGACCAAACCAGGTAGCCAGAGAGGGAAAGACAGGCCCACACTGGCTAGACTAGCCTGTGGAGAGGACAGGGTGTGTGTGTGTAGCTGCGGGGATGGGTCTGAGTGGGCCAAGCCGTCTAGTGGGGACCAGCTAACTGACTTCTCTGTGGGCTTTTTAAGAGCCCCCACCCATCACCCACCCCGCCCAACCTCATCACCCAACACCACTGGTTGGTGTCCTGGGCCCAGGAGAGGGGAGACTCTTGGGCCCTCTGTGGGTGATGGTGGGCTAAAACGGGAGCCAGGTCCAGGACGCTCAGGCACTGGCGATAGCCCAGAGAGTAACAGAGAAAGACCCCCACCTCTGACCCTCAGGTGGGGGTGAACTCTTGCTCATTGGGTCCACCCAAAGTCGTCAGTCCCTGCTTCTGGAAATCTTGGGTGTGAGAAAGAAAGACACCGGACGCCGTGCTGAGCTGGAGCCTAGGGGCTGGAGACACTGCCCTGTCCCAGCAAGGACACAGCCTGTCCTGAGGGTTGTCACCCTAAAGGCTTGAGGGCGTGCCCCGCAGCAGGTCCTATACTTGGGGCTGTGTCCCGGGGACTTGCTCCTGGGAACAGTCAATGCCGCTGAAGGACAGGGGGCTGGCTTCTGTGGAGGGCCCAGTGGACTGGGAGCTGCAGACCAGGACATGAGGCAGGGGGACTGGGGCCGTGGGAGGCTACAGCCTTGTCAGCCCTCAGCCCTGTCCCATGGCCAGCTTTGGCCAGGCCTCCTCACTGCCCTAGGTCCACCCTGGTTCAACTTGCAGGCCGTGGGGCAAAGTGGCCCCAGGTTTCATCGGGCTAAGCTCAGCCCTGGGCCTCACCAACCCTGGGCTCCTACAAGCCACTGGCCCTGTGGGGCCCCTTCGTGCTCCCTCATCCTGCCAGCTACCAGGGAACCAGGCGCCCACTTGCGGTGGCAAACCCCCTGACGTGGACAACCCCCCAATGCCATGTCTTCACACCCCAGGCCTCCACTGAACCTGCCCTGAGCACAGCCTCTCTTGCCCCCACGGGCTGCTGTGTTCTGGACTTCTGGCGCTGAGG
>NW_022111376.1:3332604-3333669 GCF_000313985.2 Echinops telfairi
GAACATCTTTGAGACTATTGATACATTGTTTCTGGAAGATTTATTGGTAAGATATGTCAATATGTCAATCAACACACATCATCAACATTGTACAACATCAATAAGAGTTGTACAGTCATTACCACAGTCAATTTTAGAACAATTACTTCTTTCTCATACGCAGTGTTACTTACTCCCCATATCCCTCATCCTCCCATGCCATACGCCCAAGAAAACCCTAAACCAATGACTGTCTGTATAAATGTACCTATCCTGGATTGTATATAAAAAAATTTAAGCGTACAAAAATCAAAACCTAATAAGAGGACAGGATATCTAGCCTTTTCCCAGTTATGATCCTGTGGCGTGCTAGGAGAGCCTGAATTCATGATGGGTGAGGTCAAGAAGGATAAAAAGAAGATTTTTTGGGGGAAGTATGCCTGGTGCCTCACCGTGGAAAGGACAGTATGTGGTGTGTGGGGGGCAAACACAAGACTGAGCCAAACCTGCATGGGTTGTTTGTGCGGAGTCAGCCCCTGGGTTTACGTACACGGATGCCAATAAGAGGAGAGGTATCATTGACCCATTGCACCATTGGGGAGAGCACTGGAGACACACGGTGGCAATTGTGCCCTCCATGAGCTCACCATGCCAAACGTCAGCCTCTGGGGGCATGCATCAGAGCAGCGGAGGTAACAGAGTGGTGAGGTCCCCAGGGTTAGATGCGGTGCCGGGGCATGGCTCCCCATCAGACTTGACTGGAAAGCACACATAAAGGTAAACAAACAGGCCCTGAATGATTCATATGGTTATATTTGTATGCATGTGTGTGTGTGTGTGTTTTGTAGTTGTAGCCATCGTTTTATTTTCTGTTGTCACTTCGTCGCACTCAGTCTGGTGATGGTACATAGCATGTCTACCTGGAAGGGATAGGCTGAATAAACAACGCAGAAGAGAGAGACCAATGGGATGACAGACCCGGGGAACATGGGGGTAGGGGAGGCGAGAGAAAGGAAGAGGGCGTTAACAAGCACAGGGACAAGGGAACAACAAGTGATCCAAAATGAATGTCAAGGAGGGTGTGGG
>NW_022111376.1:3333769-3334990 GCF_000313985.2 Echinops telfairi
GCAGACGGAGCAACAAAGCAAGACAGGCAGTGCATTCTGGATCCCCGGTGCATATCAAAGGGCCCTGCACATTATACTGCAGTCTACTCTTTGTTCAAACAGAACAGGAAAAGCATTTGAAATGTTTTGAGAATGACCATAGTTCCATAGACAGACACAAAGTGAGTCCAGATTACTGGAAAGAGGATGTTAATTGGTTTGCTGCATACCGGATGGCCACAGACCTTACACTGGTGAAGCCAGCGTCACCTGTGATGGCCAGCACAGCCAAGCACAGGGTATGCCCCTCAGCATACCTGGGACGTGGAGTGTGATGAATCTCGTGTACGTGCTCTGACTGTCCACAGAGCAGCCCTCTGGCAGTGGGCACTTTTATCATCCCTCTTATCCGGGTGAGGACTCGGGCCTGCGTGGTTTGGGTGGGACACGGGGCTGGTCAGCGGCGGTGCTGGGCGTGCACACCAGGCCCTGGCAACAGAGCGGCAGGACGTGCCAGAGAAAAGGAACCAAAGCGAGACTTTGAGGAGAGCCGCACTCAGGGTGAGCCAGGGAGTGGAAGACCGGTACCTTGTTCCTCCCAGCTTTCCAAAGGCTCCTGTTCCAACAGCCAGGCTTTCCTCCCGGGGCGCCTCTGCGTGGACACAGTCTCCTGGCTTTCTCTCAGGCGCCCCACATGGTCCTGGTGGGCGCCACGCAGGGGCTCGGTGGAAGGAGCCACAGCACCTGGCTCCTGGCTGCAGTCTGGAAGCCCAGTGGAAGGACTGGCCTCGGTCCCCCTGCCCTGCTCTCAGCTCTGCGGCAGGCAGAGCGGCCTTGAGCCCCTGTGAGCCCAGCGTGGCCCCCCTCCACCCCCAGGGCCCCGAGCATACATGCTGTGGAACAGGCCAGGCAGGCAGCAGACAGGAGTCCTTCCTGCCTGCAAGGACAGGGACCTGGTGCCTCCACTCCGGGGAGGCCGGGCGGGCCCTCTGCTTCCTGACGCTGCTCCTCTACAGGTTCCTAACCCTGACCCACCGTGGCCTTGGGGTTGCCACGCACCCCAGTCCATCCCCAGATGCCTGCTGAGGAAGGTCCCCACTGAGGTGGCCCCCAGGGAGCTGCTCCTGAGCTAGCAGGCCAGGGCCCATGTACCCTGCCCTCAGCGCCAGAAGTCCAGAACACAGCAGCCCGCGGGCGCAGGAGAGGCTGTGCTCAGGGCAGGCTCAGTGGAGGCCTGGGGTG
>NW_022111376.1:3336329-3337936 GCF_000313985.2 Echinops telfairi
CGCCTCTTTCTCCCTTGGAGCGGCCGATGGTTTCCAGCTCAGGGTGGCCTTGAGGTTAGCAGCCCACGGAGTGACCACTGTACCCCCCCGGGGTCCTTCTGGGACACCAAGGAAGACTCTAAGGGAGGACTAGGGGGCGCAGCTTCATCACGTGCCAGAATCATGAGCCACCTGACAATGACAGACGCAAAGCCTTTGTGACAGCACACGGATTATAAATGGATTGAATGCCTAGGCACGCTGACATCATTAGCAATGAACAAGGTCAAAAGATATCTCGCACTGAGCCATAGCTCCTCACCCCCACTGGGGTGGCTCTTGTAAGCAAAGAGAAAGCAACAAAGGCCGCGAGGATCTGGAGAGAGTGGAACTGTGTGTGACTTGCACACCAGCCAGCAATTCCCTCCTAGGTACATACCCAAGAGAATGGGGCCCAGACTTACCCGTGCACAGCACGTCCACTCCAGCACCATTCACCATAGCCTAAAGGTGGCCACAACTCGTGTCCATCAACAGATGGATGGATAAACACCCTGGGGAACACATCTCCCCAAACCCCAACCCACCGCCCTTTGCTTGATTCCGACCCAGAGTGCCCCAGCAGGACAGAGTAGGATGTCTGAGACTGAATCTTTGCCAAAGCAGACCAGCTCACCTTGCTCCTGCAGAGTGAGACCGCCGGGCTTCGACCACCCGCCTTTGAGTTAGCAGCCTGGCACTTCACCCAGTCTGCCTGCCAACATAGCCGGCCCACCCCTGCTTGCCCCCCAAATAGCAAAGTATGACTCAGCTATAAATAAAAAAGGCCATAAGGGATACCGTGAGCTTTTGCTCGGGGGGCACTGATTGTATGTAGATGGTGGTGGAATAATGAGGAGAAGCAGATGGTTGGACAACAGGAAGCGTGCCATCAATGGCACTGAATTGTACACGCAGAAGGTGTTCAACCATACAATGTCTTATTGTGTATCGTTTTGCCACAATGTCTGTTCATATTAGGGCGCATCTCGGCAGAGGTATGTCATTGGAGGTCACCCTCCTGAAGTGGTGTTCAATGCTTTTCTGTGTTGTGGTATATGGAACCCAGGGCTGATGGACCCATGGGGAAGGCAAGCAGAATAAGGGGTTTGGGTGGCGGTGGGTGTACTCATTGTGGGTGGTGGGCAAGGGAGAGAACGATGTCAAGGAGTCCAGGAAGAAAGCATGTTTGGAAATGGAGCGTGGCATCCATTATTATACAATTCTGAGATTGAACTATGGAAAGGTATGATATACTTACGGATTCCCGATTAGTTTTTAAAATGGAAAAAATAGAAGAGGGAACATCAAAAAGGAGAAATAAAGACAGCAATAACCATGTGTACAAGGAAGAAGAAATTGTCATGAAATCGAATGTGGTGATGATAATACACATTTTCTTGATATGATTCAACTACTGTGGTTGCGGCCCCGGCCAGCAGAAGAGGGTGGAGGAGTAGAGGGAAGGCTGGAGTCGGGGCATTGCGGGTAAATGCAGTGGAGATCAGGGAGTTTAGGGAGCAGCCAGGGACAGAGAAGGGAAGTCTGTTCACAGCAGGCAAGCGGTGAGTTGTCTGTGGGACGCCTCA
>NW_022111376.1:3338356-3340414 GCF_000313985.2 Echinops telfairi
TTCTGGGGGGTGGGACTGGACCAGTGGAATTGGGGTTCGGAATGAGTCGTGCAGGCACCCTGGTGGCACAGTGTCTCTGCTCCTGGCCGCTGATGAAAATGTCGGGTTTGGAAGCCACCAGCCGTGCTGCAGGGGACAGGACCACAAGGCCGCGGGCTCCAGTGGACAGCTGGCGGAGGGCCCCAGAAACCCTGTCCCGGAGAGTCGCTGTCCACATGAGGGCAGGGGCTTGGCGATGCTTTCATGACCGGTCGTTTGGACGACGTGGCTATGCGTTCAGCAGCAAACACGAGTGATGGGTTCCCTGAACACCAACCAGGACTTGACGGGGTTCCTGGTCCTGGTCCGGCAATGGCGGCAGGAAGAAAGGCAGGGCCCGGGAGGCTCCGAGTCCAGCGCGGCCAGGAGGGCAGAACGCGGCCCTGGACCTTGTAGTAGGGGAGCAGTGCCAGGCGGCCTCTTTGCCGCCGCCCCCCCACATGCTCGCTGTCCCTGGGCCCCCCGACCCCCACAGTGCAGGGGCTGGTCCCTGCTGCTGGGCCTCAGAAAGCAGTACTGCCTTCCCCTCTTGGGCCCTGGGTTCCTGCTCTATTGAGCGGGCCTCACCGAAGGTGCTGTCAGGGAGGAGCAGGCAGCAGTGCTCTCTGGAGGAGGAGCAAGAGGAGAAGGAGGAGGGGTCGATCACCACCCCTCTCAGTCCTGAGGTTGCCCACTCGGGGTGTCTCGCAGGGCGCTCCCGGGAGGGGAGCACGGGTCGGGGCTGCAAAGCACCTATCCACAGCACCCTACTATGGGCTCCAGGCCAAGCTGGGCAGCTGTGAGAAAAATCCCCGGGGCCTTCCCAGGGGTCAGGCCCCCGCCTTGGCCACGCCTACTGGGCGCTTGCAGGACTGGGCCCCCCTTTCAGGTGGCAGCAACCCTGAACTTGCAGAGGGCGGCGCTTTGCTGGCTAGGGGCAAGCGGGGAGCCGGGTGGGCATCAGAGCAAAGGCGGGAGACGGGTCGTGGTGGGGAGGCCCAGGGGCTATTGGGACTGCAAGTCTGCACCCCTTGGAGCTCACAAGATAAAGCCACCACCCTGCGTCTGCATCCTCAAAACCCCCAAACCCAACAGTGTCACCAACCCACCCAGTCGGTGCGCACTCATTTTGCCCTGGATGGGCCTTCCAAGGGTGTAAATCTGTACTGAGGAGGGAGGGGCTGCTGGGTAAACCGTCCGGTGCTTAACCCACCGCGCCACCAGGGCAGGTGCATGGGCTTCAGCCACGTGCCCTCCTGGAAGACAAAACCAGACAATAGACAACTGTGCCATCGAGTCAACTCTGACTCAGAGTGACCCCATAGGTTGGGGTAGAACTGCCCCCGCAGGGCTTCTGAAACTCTTCAGGGGAGACAAAACCCTGTCTTTCTCCCGAAGAGCAGCTGGTGGTTTCGAACGGCTAACTGTTCCGGAATCAGGCCAAGGGGTAGCAGCAATGCCACCCCCAGGGCACCAGCCCAGGGCCCCAGAAGCAGCCGCTCTGTAGTGGAGTCCTACAGGACACCTGAGACCCAGCTAAGCTGGGAAGCCAGGCAGGTAGGGCACTGGTAGTCCTCAGAGGCTCTGGGTCAGGGGTGCCCAAGCTGAAGGCCACACGTGAAAGGTCCAGGTAGCACTGGAATTTATCACGACCCCAACTTCTTTTCTTTGTTAACACGTTCACTTGCCCTCACATCCCGAGATCAGAATTCTAGAAGGGGTATGTGTGGTCAGTGCTCAGGGACATAGGTGGGGGGCAAGCACTGGAGATGTGTGTGGCTCTCCCGCTGGGATTGAGCGGCCCAGAGCCACGGGCACACGGGTAAATCAGCGTTCCTGTGTGCCAAGGGGAAATGCAGGTGGACAGTCCGTTACTACCGGGCCTTCTCAGAAGAAATGCTGATCAGTCTGAAGTGGCACAGGGGAAGGGCAGGGAGGGGTGGCCTGGGCCGGAAGGAGGCCGAAACCCACGACTCCACTACACCGAGATGATGATCATAGGACTGGCCAGGGACTGCTGCTCACGAACCTGCCACCTGT
>NW_022111376.1:3340514-3342455 GCF_000313985.2 Echinops telfairi
TTTAAAATGGAAAAACTAGAAGAGGGAACATCAAAAAGGAGAAATAAAGAAAGCAATAACCATGTGTACAAGGAAGAAGAATTTGTCATGTAATCAATTGTGGTGATGATCATACACACTTTCTTGATATGACTCAACTACTGTGGTCGAGGGACCGGCCAGCAGAAGAGGGTGGAGGAGTAGAGGGAAGGCTGGAGTGGGGGCATTGCGAGTAAATGCAGTGGAGATCAGGGAGTTTAGGGAGCAGCCAGGGACAGAGAAGGGAAGTCTGTTCACAGCAGGCAAGCGGTGAGTTGTCTGTGGGACGCCTCAAGGAAGAGCCCTGCGTGGAAAAGGACACCAGGGTGGTCTGCAGGGGTTGACAAGGGAACCGCTGCAGCTATGTTCTGAAAGCAGTTAGAAAGCCATTGGGAAGGATGGAGCTTCTTGGGGAACAGAAGAGACACCATCCCCTCTGGTCCAGGAGAGCCCTGAGGTGGCATGGTTTGTCTCTTATGGTCTTTGTCCCCTCCACGTGAGCCTGGAAGGTTGCATGGCAAAGGGGTTGCCACTAGGGCTGTGGAATTGGGGTTCTGAAGGGGGTGACACAGCCAGTGGAATTGGGGTTCTGGGGGGTGGGACTGGACCGGTGGAATTGGGGTTCGGAATGAGTCGTGCAGGCACCCTGGTGGCACAGTGTCTCTGCTCCTGGCCGCTGATGAAAAGGTCGGGTTTGGAAGCCACCAGCCGCGCTGCAGGGGACAGGACCACAAGGTCCCGGGCTCCAGTGGACAGCTGGCGGAGCGCCCCAGAAACCCTGTCCCAGAGAGTCGCTGTCCACACGAGGACAGGAGGCTTGGCGAGGCTTTCATGACCGGTCGTTTGGACGATGTGGCTATGGGTTCAGCGGCAAACTCGAGTGATGGGTTCCCTGAACACCAACCAGGACTTGACGGGGTTCCCGGTCCTGGTCCGGCAATGGCAGCAGAAAGAAAGGCAGGGTTCTGGAGGCTCTGAGTCCAGCGCAGCCAGGCGGGCAGGACGCGGCCCTGGGCTTGTCGGCAAGCAGTGCCAGGAGGCCTCTTTGCAAGCCCCCCGCACGTGCTCGTTGACCCTGGGCCCCCCCACTCCCACGGCCCAGGGGGTGGTCCCTGTTGCTGGGCCTCAGAAAGCAGCACTGCCTTCCCCTCTTGGGCCCTGGGTTCCTGCTCTGTGGAGGGGGCCTCACCGAAGGTGCTGTCAGGGAGGAGCGGGCAGCAGTGCTCTCTGCAAGAGGAGGAGCAAGAGGAGAAGGAGAAGGGGTCGATCACTACCCCTCTCAGTCCTGAGGTTGCCCACTCAGGGTGTCTCCCAGGGCACTCCGGCGAGGGGAGCACGGGTAGAGGCTGCAAAGCACCTATCCACAACACCCTACTATGGGCTCCAGGCCAAGTGGGGCAGCTGTGGGAAAAAGCCCCGGGGCCTTCCCAGGGGTCAGGCCCCGCCATGGCCATGCCTACTGGGCACTTGCAGGACTGGGCCCACCTTTCAGGTGGCAGCAACCCTGGAACTTGCATAGGGCGGCGCTTTGCTGGCTAGGGGCAAGCGGGGAGCCGGGTGGGCATCAGAGCAAAGGTGGGAGACGGGTCGTGGTGGGGAGGCCCAGGGGCTCTTGGGACTGCAAGTCTGCACCCCTTGGAGCTCACGAGATAAAGCCACCACCCTGCGTCTGCATCCTCAAAACTCCCAAACCCAACAGTGTCACCGACCCACCCAGTCGGTGCGCACTCATTTTGCCCTGAATGGGCCTTCCAAGGGTGTAAATCTGTACGGAGGAGGGAGGGGCTGCTGGGTAAACCGTCCGGTGCTTAACCCACCGCCACCAGGGCAGGTGCATGGGATTCAGCCACGTGCCCTCCTGGAAGACAAAACCAGACAATAGACAACTCTGCCATCGAGTCAACTCTGACTCAGAGTGACCCC
>NW_022111376.1:3344068-3345243 GCF_000313985.2 Echinops telfairi
GGGTGCAGAGCACACGCATGTAAAGCAAGGAGCTGACTTCCTTTTGTTCATTCAGTGAGCAGCTCCCTTCCCTGCAGAAGGCTCTGCTCCTGGCAAAGTCACGGTGGTTGTCCCCCAAGGTCAATGCCACAATGAACCAGAAAGGGGTGTTTTACTGGGTGGTGGGAGCAGAGAAGACATGGTTACCTCGAGGCAGTCAGCTCTCCCAACATTATTCTCCCTCAATAAACAGAACGTCAACAGAACCTCTAAAACTCATGCACAGTACCCCTAAATCCGTGACATTAGACAGACAAGCCTCTGGGAATTCCTGCTTCAGTGGCTACAGCCACAGCCGCACCAAGTTCTACGAGCAAGCCTCCCAAGTACAATTAGGGCTGAAAAAGATCGCTCCACATTTAATACAATTCCACACCTCATGCTACCACTACAAATTCAGCGCAAAGCGTTATAAATAGGAAAAAGCTTAGGAAGAAGACCAAAACAACTAAGTGCAAGCAACATACTTATCACAAATCTAGATATATCAGAATTCTGATACCGACCTACAGCATAACCAGGGACATGAAAACCACCTTATTTCAACTGCGAGAACTTTTTCTGACAAACGTTCCCTAAATCCACTCCCTCATTGGAGTGGTTAATCCCTGTATCATTGACCTTGCTGTCTAATCCATGATCTCAGTGTGATAAAACTTAGATAGCTGCCTGGAGGTCACTTTTACACTACAAATCCTATTGTTGTCATCCTAGCTCTACATTACATTTCGTCCAAATGAGCTCCGTTCTCCTCAGTCACACAGTTTTGCCCACATGTAAATTTCTGCAGCATCGTCTGTCATCGCCACTTAAATGGAGGTTGAATATTTTTTATCTGATGATTCATGTCTGACGAGGAATTTGCTACTCTTACTACTTAACATGAACAAGCATGGAATATTGGGATGGAAATTCTGTTTGCAGTTATAGTAATTGATTTTATACAATATGCCCTTCCATGAAGACAAATATCTTTTGGAGGTACCACCGTAATTGCAAATCTCTTTTCAAATATCTCTTAGATCAGAACAGATGTATGAGAATGAATAGGAGGGGGTTCTCGGTTGATGAAGCCGCACTCACTCACTCAACTTTCCACTTTTCACTTGATCCTTTAAATTAGTCCATCTTCTTTT
>NW_022111376.1:3345343-3346465 GCF_000313985.2 Echinops telfairi
ACACACTTCCTCTTGCACACTCACACTCGCATTGGTGGAGGAAATGGCAGATGCCGGACTGACATAGCTCACTCATGCTCAGTGAGATGGCCTGCCCTATAAACATGTTGACTTCCACAATCAATGTTACTTTTCAGATCCATTGATCAACACAGGCCTGGAAAAATTGCACATGACACTGAAAACGGCCAAAGCAGTGGTCATCAGTAAGACAAGCACACAGGAATGTTTGCAGACACACTTGCAGTGCACACAATGCACACTTTGTATTCTTTGTAGACTTGAGTTTCCATTGCATAAAACGTAACCCCTGGGATCCCCGATACTATGACCTTGATGATTCCCTGGTGTCCAGTTGGTGTACATTCTCTGGGTGAGAAGCCTTGAAGAGAGCGTATTCAATATGTCAACTGTAGTTGTTTTCTGACCAGAACCACCACCAGTCAGGTGTGTGGCAGGAAACCATTCCCTTGACCTCTCATCCCACGCATAGGCCCCTGCCCAATAACTCCCCACCAAGCTCTTGTGATGTAGTCTTGTCCGCTGTTTTCATCCCATGCTTTGAACTCACCTGAACACAGCCCCTGTCTACTTCCAGCCCGCTGTGTCTCTGTTTCTCTATTTCTGGAGAGATAGGAATGCAGGTAGACACAAACATAACTATTGCCCGTGGCTTGCACAGCAGTGGTGGGGATGAACACTGAGTGTGGTAATAACAGAGCACCGTGTGACACCATTCTGAATTTCGAGGTGTGCCCGTGATCTCAGAGTACCTGGAGTGCTCAGATGAACACCTTCCCTTAGCTTATTACCAAGTCAGGCATTGTCTGAAAAGCGGAGACGCCTACTCTGATGCACACATACAAGAAATGTCAAAACCATCAAGTCCACCAGCCAGTAGGTCGTCACCCACCTAAGACATTCCAACAATCCCCGTCTCAGAGGGCGGAGCTTGACCCCCAGAAGTCCTGTGACACCTAGAGCTGAGTGAAGAGGGAAACAGCCAGGTGGCAGTCAGCTCGCGTTCCTCCCGTCAACAGCCATGCCGTTTGGAAGAATAGTGTTGGGTTCCCTGTTCTGGGAGCACTTTTCCCAGGAGACAGCTGTCAGCCCTTCTGAGGA
>NW_022111376.1:3346565-3347889 GCF_000313985.2 Echinops telfairi
CACCTGCCTGTTTCCCTCTTCACTCAGCTCTAGGTGTCACAGGACTTCTGGGGGTCAAGCTCTGCCCTCTGAGACGGGATTGTTGGAATGTCTTAGGTGGGTGACGACCTACTGGCTGGTGGACTTGATGGTTTTGACATTTCTTGTATGTGTGCATCAGAGTAGGCGTCGCCACTTTTCGGACAATGCCTGACTTGGTAATAAGCTAAGGGAAGGGGTTCATCTGAGCACTCCAGGCCCTCTGAGATAACGGGCACACCTCAAAATTCAGGATGGTGTCACACGGTGCTCTGTTACTACCACATTCAGTGTTCATCCCCACCACTGGTGTGCAAGCCACGGGCCATAGTTATGTTTGTGTCTACCTGCATTCCTATCTCTCCAGAGATATAGAGACAGAGACACAGAGAACTGGAAGTAGACAGGGGCTGTGTTCAGGTGAGTTCAAAGCATGGGATGAAAACTGCGGACAAGACTACATCACAAGAGCTTGGTGGGGAGTTATTGGGCAGGGGCCTATGCGTGGGATGAGAGGTCAAGGGAATGGTTTCCTGCCACACACCTGACTGGTGGTGGTTCTGGTCAGAAAACAACTACAGTTGACGTATTAAATACGCTCTCTTCAAGGCTCCTCACCCAGAGAATGTACACCAACTGGACACCAGGGAATCATCAAGGTCATAGTATCGGGGCTCCTAGGGGTTATATTTTATGCAATGGAAATTCAAGTCTACAAAGAATACAAAGTGTGCATTGTGTGCACTGAAAGTGTGTCAGCAGACATTCCTGTGTGCTTGTCTTACTGATGACCACCGCTTTGGCCATTTTCAGTGTCATGTGCACTTTTTCCAGGCCTGTGTTGATCAATGGATCTGAAAAGTAACATTGACTGTGAAGGCGACATGTTTGTAAGGCAGGCCATCTCACTGAGCATGAGTGAGCTATGTCAGTCCGGCATCTGCCATTTCCTCCACCAATGTGAGTGTGAGTGTGCATGAGGGTGTGTGTGTGTGTGTGTGTGTGTGTGTGTGGTGTATGTGTTTTACGGGATTTGGGGCATTATTTTTCAGGGAGGCCAACAGGTCCAGCTCTGGGGAGACTTAAGTGGCTGAGTCACCTATTGTTCCTACTTCCATTGCCCGTGTCCTCAGATGACATTGTGGCTTCCAGGCCAGTTCATGGAATGCAGAGACAACCAATCCTGCATCAACATGCACTCTCATCTGAGAAACCCTCCTGTGTACTTTATCCCCGAATATGTATAGTTTACCATTATGTGATCCACATCCTTTGTCATTGCTATCTCTACATTTCAGTGCATGCA
>NW_022111376.1:3347989-3349177 GCF_000313985.2 Echinops telfairi
TCCTCCCCTTCTCCCTTAGAGAAACCGTGTGAGGTGGAAGATTTCTGTCCACTCTTCCAGGCTCTCTTTTGCATTGACATGACTTTGTGTTCTTGTAATAAACAGCCTATGTCATTGATTTCTCCAAGGGCATGTGACTTTTTATCTAAGCTGTATCCCGTGTACATAGCCTGGATTCAAGAGAAGATTTCTTCCAGATGTGTTGTAAGGCAGGATGCATCGCTTCTCAGCATTCCTGGTAATGGACAGCTCAGATACCATTGTGACCTTTGGACATACTTTATTTTTCAACTCTTTCTCATGGGTAGCAACTAACTATGACTTCCAATGGCACTGCTGTTGCTAGAGAGAACTCTGGTACAACAACATGCATTTGGAAAGGCGGCCAGGTGCCACGTGCCAGAGGGACGTAGGCTAACATGTTCTGAAAGACAGTCCCATCATTAGGACCAGAGAGAGCTGGCCTCGAGTTGGTCGCCCCATCTCCCCCAGCCTACAAGATTTCACGGTCAGTTTCAGGGATACAGGAATCCTCCCCCTGGGAGTGGGGCGGGGCCTGAAGGTGTCCTGGGGTGTCATGGCCAGCAGGTTGGCCAAGTGGACTGCAGGAGTAGCCAGAAAGGTTTGCTGAGGTTTGCAGGAGGCAGTGTGTCAAAGGAGAGAGTGCCGCGTGGGTGTGGGGACGTTGCTCATGAGCAGGCTTCTGCTTCTCGCTGTGAGTAAGTGGGGTGGGGGGCACGGAAGGGGTGTGTCTCCAGGAGTTTCTCATGGTTTCTCATGCCCAATCCCGCTTGTTTGTTGAAGGAAGAAGCGCTCCTGTGCTGTTATGCTTCGTAGATTGAGTGTGCACATGTGTGTTTATGGTCACAAGAGACAATTAATTCCTGATTAGGCTTTGTAGATTGACTGTGCACATGTGTGTTTATGGTCACAGGAGATAATTAATTCCTGATGGAAGAGAGAGAGAGAAAAGTGTGAGTCTTCAATTTCTAATAGTAGCCACAATTTTGTTGAAACGCAACTCCCGTCACTAGCAAGGGTGTCCTCGGTGAAGGAAGAAGAATGACTGCAGGACGTCACAGAAGAGAATAGGCTGACAGATAGAAACCCACCCCACACCCCTCGGATCGCCCTACAGATCCATAGGAAATCCAAGGTCCTGGATGCTTCTTCACAGGATGTGGCAAA
>NW_022111376.1:3350686-3351850 GCF_000313985.2 Echinops telfairi
CTTCCATTGCCCGTGTCCTCAGATGACATTGTGGCTTCCAGGCCACTTACTGGAATGCAGAGACGACCAATCCTGCATCAACATGCACTCTCATCTGAGAAACCCTCCTTTGTACTTTATCCCCGAATATGTATAGTTTACCAATATGTGATCCACATCCTTTGTCATTGCTATCTCTACATTTCAGTGCATGCACAGATGCAGTAGGTACATGGATGCGTGGAGAAAACACTGCTCAAACTATTCATAGGACAGCTGTAACGTAAGTGCTACATAATATAAGCATGGTATGATGCAGATATGCGCCATACAGGGGGAGGAGTAGAAGTACACAGAACAGGAGACATATCCTGCATGGGGCGGTGGGGGCACACGACTGTGACATAGAGAGCACCCGCTCCTCTGCATTTGCAGCTCCTTCTTGCTAGACATTTCTCCAAGTGGACTTTGGAAACCACAGGAAATCTCAGTGCCAAGAGAGGCACCAGGCATGATGCCGGACAGATGTGCATGTATCTGAGTCGCTGCTCTGATATGCACCGGACGGAAGAAGCCATTTCCACCAGGTGTGCAGGAAAGTCTAAGGGGACCTGAGGAGATGGCCAGAGAAGCCACCCACCATTATGTTGCAGTGCACATCTGTAGTGCACTGGCTCCTTCCTAGAGCTTTCTGCACATGTCCAATCCTTCCAAAGCAGATTTACCCTAACTCCCCCACACAGCCATGGATCTGCCTCTCTCTCTCTCTCTCTGGCAGACACATACACACTCTCACACACACATACAAAGGCTACCACCATGAAACATAGTGTCCTTGGGGACAGTAGATAGAAGCAATGCACCCATGTCCTTCAGATGGGAAGTGAGGGAGGGGGGATAATGAAAAGTACCTGAAGAAGGGAAAATACAAAATCTAATCTGTGTCTGAATGACATGCATTCTAGATTTGAGACTAGGGAAATGCTTACTCATTACCCATGGCTTGGTTTGATTTCCGTCTCCTTGTGGGTTTTCTAGATCCATCTTGCAACTGACTAGCACGCGACATCTCCATTGGGAGGCCTTTGATTCCGGAGAGGTGTGCAACTCACAATTGGAGAGCAGGGTGACTGCTGGACCTGCTGGACCAGCAGTTAGATTTGAGAATCGCTGGACCCAGCATCC
>NW_022111376.1:3359656-3361379 GCF_000313985.2 Echinops telfairi
CTGTCCTCCAGAGAGCCATTCATCTCAGTCAGGCCTCAAAGGAGCTCATCCAGCTGTGACCTGACTGACATGCTAAACTCCACCCACATCTCCTTTTAGGTGCCATGTTGCCACACAAAAAACTGACTACCACTGCCCACCACTTGTGAACTTGTCACCTGTACACAGTATGTTTACACACTTTCATGAAGTCCTACTTGGACCCAACATCATTTAGCTAGCATACATACAACTGGAAACACACTGACCCCATTTGTATCTGGTGTATTCTACGTGAACCAGAAAAAGATATTCGAAAAGGACATATAAAGATGAAATACTGGCAATCACAACGCTCACCTGTACAATTGATCACTTGGTCATAACTGATACGAAGAACGACCTTTCTCCCCTGCCCATTCTGTATTGCCTCTGCCCTCAGCCAGCACCTCAGCTGGACTTGGTTCCTTTCCTCCTGGGGTGTCTGGGTCATTCGCAGTGACGCCAGGATGGGGTGGCTGTAGTTTAGCATTTACTTCAATCACAGGGCATGGTAGTCCTTAAAATGACGTAGGAATCTCCTAGATGCCAGAAGTTATATTCTTGACCCCCATGATGCAGCCCCGCTCCAATTCCCCTCGGCAAAGAGAACCAAGGACACTGCGCAATACAGTGACACCCTTCTTAGCTTGTGGATCCAATGACAGGAGGAGCCCAAAGTGGCCCGGGGGATTCTGAGCTAAGTATTCAAAGCCATAAGTTCACAAGAGGCAGATGCTCTGAGGACTATGGAGATCTGGCTGTCCATCACAATCAGCCTGCCCACCTCATTCCTGTTGACTCAGTGCTAACCCCTGTTCCTCCCACCCAGGGCCCAGTCAGTCCCATTGTAGCCAAAGGGCTTGGCTCAATTAGAACAGTTCTCACAGTTTACTCTGGTTTACAGAAAATACCAATCAGAAGAGTCTTCCATGAGGCTGGGCCCCCTTCACAAATTTGTGCCTTCTGGGTGTGGCAAAAGGTATGTCCTCAGGGCACTCCTTTTGTTGGTGTAGGAGATTATTCTGATAAATCCATTCTAACATAAAATCTACCCTAAGCCAAAACAAAAACAAACCCTTCCCTAAGCAGCAGGACCAGGAGCCTGAGCAGGAACACTGCAGGGAGATTGCTGGTGCATGGAGCAAGCAAGGCAGAGTGACTTCAGGCAGAAGGCTGGCTCGCAGCGTGGGATGTGTCCAGGCACTTAGGTGGGGAAGCCAGGTGTGCTGCACCAGGACACTGGAGCTGAGCAGGAAGGGCTGAGGGGCGTGCCCTTTGTGCACTGATCAGCAATGCTAAAAGAGCTGTGTACCATAGGTCATCGAGGCAGAGGTCAAGGGCCAGAGAGCTCTCTGCCTGTGAGCATGACTGAGAAGGGCTGCCCCGACCAAAGGACAACCTACCGAGCATCTGCGACCCTGAAATGTCACCTGTGAACTTCCCTAATGAAGGCCATCTGTGTGAGTACGGCTGTGCATTCTGTGTGGGCATGCAAGGAACACTTGGGCCCAGCAGAGAGGCAGCGAGTGTGGGGTGAGGGACG
Source organism: Echinops telfairi (assembly GCF_000313985.2). Taxonomy (NCBI): domain Eukaryota; kingdom Metazoa; phylum Chordata; class Mammalia; order Afrosoricida; family Tenrecidae; genus Echinops; species Echinops telfairi. The sequence continues at coordinate 3,361,221 of NW_022111376.1, forward strand.
GCTATGGTCTAAATGTGATAACCAGGTCAGAGGGACAAGGCAAGTCTGACCCATCTCTCTCACAGGAGTCACCCTTGGGCTGATGTGGAGCTTGACTCTCCTCCTCCCACCTGGTGAAGTCTGAGGAGGTGAGACACCACCTCCATGCCATCCTTAAAC
>NW_022111376.1:3362890-3364028 GCF_000313985.2 Echinops telfairi
TTCCTTGAGCAAATGGGCAGACACAGAACCTTCCAGTCTGTTCCAGCCAGGCTCACTCCATGTGTGGAGGTTTGTACACAGAAAAGGGAAGTTCAAGAACACTCAGCCTCCATTCTGTGCTCATGAACTGGAAATCATTCTTACATTCTGATGAGGGAAGGTGACATTGTGCTTGCATGCCCTCACTGGGACAGCTGGATGACGCTGAGGAAACTGAATTCAGAGCCACCACATGTCCTTCTAAGGAAACTCTCAGTCATGCCTTCTGCCCAGGAACAACGTCAGGATTCCTGGATTTCATGCACTCAGTTGTAATATTCAGGGAGTTACGGCAAAGTAAGAGAAAGGAACGGAGTGGCAAAAAGCAGCGTTTGGGTGTGACAAAGTCTGTGTCAGGCTGCCCACGTGGTCTGCTGTCAAACCAGGGTTTCCAGAGGTCCTCGAATTCAGGGACTTGCCTGTGTGGGTGGACTTAGGGTTGGGGACACGTCTGCTTTGCCAAGGGAGGGGGATGCTTCAAAGCAGCTCTGGTCACTGGTCAGTGGTGGAGGGGGTGTTGTTGCTGCTCGCCAACTTGGAAGTAAGGATTCCAGTCTGGATAGATGCGGTTTGCTGATGCGCGTGTCTGGCAGGTTGCACAACTGTGTGTTTACAGTTGGGAGCGGCCGTGTGGAGAGGTGACTTGGGAGATACAGAAGGATATAGAATAATTAAAACGAAATAAAAGGAGACTGGACACACCAAGGAGCAAGATAGAGATCTGAGATTTGTGTGGGTACGAGTGCTTCCTTGGGCAGCATGGCACTTGGACAAGTCTGCCAGGTTTGGTAGAGAGGTGCGAGTCGGGCAAGGGCCCCCGAGGGAAAGCAGGTCAAGAAAAACGGAGCCCGACAAACACAATGGCAAAGAGTGCAGCTTGGCCTGCGAGGACATGGGCGCCAGGGGCTCTTGCACGCTGCCATCCCATGCAGGGCTCCCCGGGGCCAGAGAGAGGAGAGGCTCAGAGGAGCAGACTAGCCCCGGGCTGGGGACAACGGGGCTGCTCTTGCTCTTGGAGGGAAGCGGGAGGACCCAAAGTAGCTGACGCCACCCTTTGAACGTGAAGGGGCGTCAGAGAAGCTCCGCGTGTGGTGCGAAC
>NW_022111376.1:3365517-3366974 GCF_000313985.2 Echinops telfairi
TGACATTTTCTACTGAACCCTTAGACTTCACCCTGTCTCCCATTTGCTGTAGCTACTCTCCAACGAAGAGCAACTTTCAGAGTCTCTTCTGACATCCACTTTGATCTCTTCATTCTTTCCTGTTTCTTAATGACCCTTTGCTTTCTTCATAAATGATGGTCTTGAAGGCCTCCCACCGGTCATCAGGTCTCTTGCCATTAGTGTCCGGTTCTGTTCCTGAGATGTTCTCGAAAATTCAGGTGGGAACGACTCAAAGTCGTAGTTTGGCCCCAGTGGACTTGTTTTAGTTTCCCTCGGCTTCCCCTGAACTCACGTGTGAACAGTTGATGGTCTGTTGTCCGGTTGCTCTCTGGTCTGGTCTCAACTGCTGATTTTGAGCTTCTGCATCGTGTCTCCCCAGAGATGTATTCAATTCGACTCCTGGGTATTCCGTCACAGGAAGTCCATGTGCACAGTCACCTTTTGTGTGGTTGAAAACAGGCATTTGCTATGAACAGCAGGTCGTTGGCTTTGCAAAATCCTTCCACGTGATCTCTAACTTCATTTCTATCACCAAGCCCATTTTTTCCAACTACTGGGGGAAAAGAAGACCAGAGTAGGAGGCTTTCACTCCCTGATCTCAAAACCCATCCCACAGCCACAGTAGTCAAAACAGGCAGATATCTTCTGGATGGATACACCCAGAGAAGTAAGAGACAGACCAGGAACATGCGATATACTTAGACCACTTGAATGAGGTAGAAACCACTGAAATAAAAGCATTCACCGGCAGGCAACTGATTTTCAACAAAGGACCCCCAAAATTTTACATGGGAAAGGGACGCCCTCTACAACCAATGGTAATGGGAAAAAATTGGATCTCCGGCTGCAGAAAAGTGAAACATGACCCCCATGCACCAAAACGACAAAAAGGAAACAACTTCCAGGCATAACCATGAGCTCTAGGTGAATAGACACCTGCAAGGACATGCCAGAGACATACAGATCATCAATGAGAAATGTGGGTCAAACTTAAGGTGCCTATTGAGGCACATGTTCATACTACGGATTATAATAAAGGAAACACAACCAGCCGAAGAGAACACAGTTGGTTGGGGGTTGTCCAAAATAAGAAACTTCTGAACATCAAAAAAAGACACCATCCAAAGAGTAAAGTGAGAACGAACAAAGTGGGAAGAGTATTTAGTAACGGCACAATGGACCAGGGACGGATAGCTGAAATCTACTGAATTATGCAACACCTCGGTGAGAAAAACAATAATGAAACTAAAGGGTGTGTGAGCGAACAGAGAAGTCACTAGAGAAAGCACTAGAATCGGAGTTAACAAGCACAGGACAAGCACAAGGCAAACCAACACACTGATGAGATATTAATCACATTGATATCTCCATTCAAATCCAGAGAACCAACAAAGACTGGAGAGTGAGGGGAGATTTGAACTCTTGTACTCTGCTGC
>NW_022111376.1:3372517-3374710 GCF_000313985.2 Echinops telfairi
ATTCTCTGGCTCCTCCAAGAAGGGCTGGAGCCGCTCCCCAGGGACCTCAGGTGCCGCCTCTTCGACCTCCATGGCCTCCGGGTCTCCGCCCTGGACAAGGCCCTCTTGCCCACAGCTTGGGCCTACTGGGTCTGCCCTGGGGCCGCTGCCCATGCTGGCCACAAGGGCCTCTGCAGGGCCTGCGTGCCCGATGTCACCTGGGCAGGGGCAGGGACAGAGGTAGGGGGAATGTCGCCTCCCTCTACCAGTGCCCTTCACCCTCTGTCCTGGTGTTGGCTCTGCCCTCTGCCTCTGGTGCCCCAGCAGCGGCCAGGCCCGTTCCTCCAGCTGGGCCTGGTCATTCAGGAACAGAATGGCCTCCCATGACTCAGACTCCCGCGCCAGTCCCAGCATCTCCAGGAAACTGGGCACCCTCTCGACCAGTCTCACCTTGCGTAGCGCCTTGTCCAGGGGCCCGATGAGGGTGGCCTTAGTGAGCACCTGCCTCAGGCGCAGGTGGTTGGCCGCGGCTGTGGCCAGGGGACCCTTCTCCACCGCCCTCTGCAGCACGACCTCTAGCCTCAGCACGAAGGTGGACAGGCGCTCGCCTCGGCTGGGCCCTCAGACACCTCAGCCGTGTGGCCGCCTCTGAGTCGGTGTCCAGGAAGACCTGGACCAGGGCGTCCAGGTACTCCTGCGCCTAGAGCATGGGGTTCTCCGCCAGGAACCCGTGTACCAGCCGCAGAGTTGCCACAGCGTTTCGCTGACACGGCCCAGTCAGGCCTCGAACGGCTCCTCCCAGGGGCCCAGCTCCTCGCCCCACGCGGAGAAGACGCCCAGCGGCTGGTAGTGCAAGGTGTCCACCCAGGGCTGGAGCGCCTGGCCTCCTGCAGCCGCATTCTCCTCCTCGCGGAACAACAGGCCCAGCACAGAGAAGCGGCCCAGCCGCCAGCACGCCACTTCCAGGCTGTCCTGCACCTCAGCCTCCTCCCAGTCCTCAGGGATGCCCAGCGCCAGCAGGCCCCTGCCCCTGCTCACCAGCAAGTCGCTCAACATCACCACTGCCATGGCGCCCAAAGCAGCACGGCGAGGCGCGGCTCAGCTCCTTGTGCAATCCTGGAGACGGGAGTGGGAGTGAGCAGGTCAAGGCCACCGCCAGGACCATCCAGGACCACTCTGGTCGCCGCAGCCTACTCTTTTGGGGGGAAGGGCCTGTGCCCTCTGACCAGGCGCGGGCGCCCCCAAGTCTCCTCCTCGGTACCTTCTCCTCCCATTCGCAACCTTCTCTAGAAAGGGGCACTGTGGGCCTTGTCTGTGAGGCTCCCTGCGCCTATGTGGCTCTGTCTGCCCTGTGCCCCTCTCAGATGTGGCCCTGCCTCAGACCAGCAAGGGGCCCGCACACATGCTCCCTTTGGTCTCTGCAGTGAGGACCCAGGCTGGAGGGGCTCAGTGTAGGAGGATGCGGAGCACAGACACCCTTGTCACCCACGAGACCACTGGGCCATTGGAGCGCAAGGGTCTCACAGCTGGGCGGTTGCATCCTCTGGGACAACCATGGCGCCCCATGCAACATGTGATGTCACCGGCCCCCGCCCCATATCCAGCCTGGCTTCACTCCACTGCCCTCCAGGAAGCGTTCTGGGGCCCAGGCGTGGCCAGGGCCAGCACACTGGGGGAGGGGGGCCTGGGCGGTGACAGAGCTGGGTGCGCTCTGAGGTCCCTTCCCCTTGCTTTTCATTTACTTCCCTTCCCAGTGGCACCCCCACCCAGTTGCTGTGCTGGTCGAGGTCCGACACATTGGACCCCAGGCGCCTTGGCGAGGTCATGCGTGTGTTTTCACACACTCACGAGAACACGCGAACACGCACGCATGCACAGGCACAGGCACTCTGCAAACAGCCCGAGGAGCGGACTAGACCAAAGTGCCGGCCCTGTCTGACTAGGGGCCAGAGTGTCCACGCCACTGCAGCAGCGCAGGCCTTTGCAGGTCCCTGGTGGGTGCCTGCCCACCTCCCATGTGATGGCATCCCCCCCTCCCCCCAGGCTGCATGTGACCCAAGACAGGCCTCCAGGGCCCCGCAGGGCTCTGTGTCTGTGGGCCCTTTCCAGCAGCATGGTAGACACCCTAGGGTGCGGGGCTCTTGGGTCCAGCCTGGAAAGGAAGATCCCTGCCTCAGCCCTCCCTGCCCTTGGCAGCCCGGAGGGAGATTGCTC
>NW_022111376.1:3377841-3379416 GCF_000313985.2 Echinops telfairi
CCTAGGATCTCTCCACTGCTGCTTCCTTCGGCGAGCATGGCTTGTGGAAGCAAGCGAGGGGTCGCCCCGGGCAACTGCCATCTCTCTCCCTTTATTTATGTCGAGCTTCTCTCAGGGTTCTGTGGGTGGGACTTTGGTCATCTGGACATTCAGTTCCGAGACACCCCGAAGGCTGCACCTCCATGATCTCCATCCCCAAGCACCTCAAGTTCTCCTTGGGCTGGGCACGCATGGTTGCGTCCTCTGCTTGTTGAGGGTTCTTGATAAGCCTTCCTTCCACCCGGTGCAATGCAGCTTGCTGGTGAGTACCGCCCACGACACTCTGTGAGGCAGCTGGGCTCTGGCCCATCCTGTCACCAGAGTCAAAGTCCACGGGCTGCACCCACCGCCTCCATTCCAACAGTGGCCACATAGAAAATCCAGTGAAGGTGGGAGTGGGGGTTCATTTTAACAGTGTGGTTCATTGAGTCCAACATACCCCAAAGTATTATCATTTCAAGTGGAGTTCAGCATGGAACATGAAGAGCTAGCTCACTCTCCTCTCTGTCGCGGTCTCCCTTTGTCTCCTTCAGCTCTGCATCTTGGAAATCCTGTTTGCACTTGACCCTCACAGTGCATTCGGATGTGCCATCTTTCAAGTGTCCCGGGAGCCCTGGTGGCGCTGTGGGTTTGGCGCTGGGCCGCTGAACCCTAGGACGATGGTGCAAGCCCACCAGCTTGGCTTGTGGTCACACTGCCTGCCTCTGGCTTTCCCATAGCAACAAGCGCCAAGCCCCCACCCCACTGTGCACCCTATTGCCTGGAGGCAGGTCAGGCGTGTGCCCCACCATATCCCCAATGGAGGGAGGTCGCTCAGGTGGGAGCGGGCAGGAGGCATGGCCAGAGGCTCTCCTGCTCCCCAAACACCACTCCAGCCCCACCTTCTCCAAACTGAGCTTCTTCGCCAAGGGACCCAGGCACCTCAGGCAATCTGTGTGGAGAACCCCTCCCCTCCAAGGGACCCAAGCACCTAAGGCAACCTGTGTGGAGAACCCCTCCCCTCCAGAGAGACTCCTCTACTCCCCGAGGGTCGGCACGCCTGGGCTTCTCCTCTGAAGGTCAGCTTCTCTCCAGGGTTCACTCTGGGGATGGTCTGTTTCCGAGGATGATGGTCACTCTCAGTTGGAATTGACCCGGCAGCAGTGGGCTTAGGTAGGGGGAGAACCGATGAGAGTGGGCTTGGCGGTGGTGGTGATATGATGACAGTGGGCTTCGGTGGGGGGTAATCTCTGTAGAATCCCAATGGGCCACAGGAAACCCTCCAAGTCTTCCTCCTCTCCCCCACCCCCCAAAAAAATTACCTTAGAAGCCCCAAGGAGAGCACACAGGGGCCTTTCTCCTCCTCCTTACTGTCACGCACAGAGAAGGGCCTACAAATGAGTTCTTACACATCTTCCCAGCCGGGACGTGGTGGGATCAGGACGCAGTGTGGGAGGGCTGCCTGGGGCCCAGTGAGGGTTTCTCCCTCTACGCAGGGCCAGCAACTCTGCCAGGCTCCCAAGCGGATAAAGGACACCAGGCTCTGACCCTTCCACT
>NW_022111376.1:3379516-3383241 GCF_000313985.2 Echinops telfairi
TTTTTAATGCCCCTTTGCTTTCTTCATAAATGATGGTCTTGATGGCCTCCAACCGCTCCTCGGGTCTTTTGCCATTAGTGTCCAGTGCTGTTCCTGAGATGTTCTCGAAAATTCAGGTGGGAATGACTCAAGGTCGTAGTTTGGCCCCTGTGGACTTGTTTTAATTTCCCTTGGCTTTCCCCTGAACTCATGTATAACAATTGATGGCCTATTGTCCAGTTGCTCCCTGGTCTGGTCGTAACTGCTGATTTTGAGCTTCTGCATCGTGTCTGCCCAGAGATGTACTCAACTAGACTCCTGGGTATTCCGTCTCAGGAAGTCATTGTGCATAGTCACCTTTTGTGTGGTTGAAAACAGGCATTTGCTATGAACAAGTGGTTGGCTTTGCAAAAATCCTTCCATGTGATCTCCAGCTTCATATTTATCATCAAGTCCATGTTTTCCAACTACTGGAAAAAAAGAAGAACAGAGTAGCAGGCCTTTCACCACCTGATCTCAAAACCCATCCCGCAGCCACAGTAATCAAAGCAGCAAGACATCTTCTGGATAGATAAACCCAGAGAAGTAAGAGACGTAATATGCACATGAGATATACTTAGACCACTTGAATGAGGTAGAAACCACAAAAGTAAAAGCATTCACTGACAGGCAACTGATTTTCAATAAAGAGCCAAAAAAAATTTTACATGGGAAAGGGACACCCTTTTCAACAAATGGTACTGGGAAAAAATCGGATCTCCAACTCCAGAACAGTGAAACATGACCCCCATGCATAAAAACGAAACAACTTCCATGCATAACAATGAGCTCTAGGTGAACTAGTGACCTAAAAGGGCATCCCAGAGCTATACAGATTATCAATGGGGAAAGTGGGACAAACTTAAGGGGCCTATTGTAGCACATGTACATACTATGGATTATAATAAAGGAAACACAACCAGCGGAAAACAACACAGATAGTTGAGAGTTGTTCAAAATAAGAAACTTCTGAACATCAAAAAAAGACTCCATCAAAAGAGTAAAGTGAGAACGAACAAAGTGGGAAAAGTATTTAGTAACGGCACAATGGACCAGGGACGAGTCACTAAAATCTACTGAATTATGCAACACCTCAATGAGAAAAGATATATAATAGAATGAAAAGCTGTGTGAAGGACATGAGCAGAGAAGTCACTAGAGAAGACACTGGAATCAGGGTGAACAAGCACAGGACAAGCACAAGGCAAACCAACACGATGACGAGATATTACCCACAATGATATCTCCATTCTAAAACAGGACCAGCAAATACTGGAGAGTGAGGAGAGATTTGAACTCTTGTACTCTGCTGCTGGGCTTGTAGATATGTACAACCATCGTGGAATGCATTATGTGGAATGCATAAAACCACTGGGTATAGAAATACCGAAGGGCCCAACAACAACTCTGCTGGGTATAGACCCCAGTGAAGTAGGAGAAAGAACCTGCAAAGACATATGCTCTTCCATATTCACTGCAGCACAGTTCGCAATAGCAAGAAGCTGGAAAGAGCCCAAACACCCACATCAGTAGAATGGATAAGACAAAACCTGGTACATACAGTACACACTATGGAATACTGTGCATCCCTACAAAAACAGTTCTGAAACTATGAAACAGCTCAAGGCATGAGTACACCCGGAAACCATCATGATTTAGGAAGTTAGTCAATCACAAAAGGATAAATCTTGCATGACCTTCACTCCTGTAAGGCTAAGAACCAAGACAACTTGCTTCTGCTTGCAGGTCACTGTCTTCTAATCTAGTTCCCCAAGCAACATGTCTTCCTAGGTGTGCCCAACTATGTTTCTCCCCGTTATTTGCACAACGTCAAAACCACTTCAAGAGAGGTGGTCTCACGCCAGATAAGCTCAGATTCCCATGTTGTGGGGGAGAGGAAGGCGATCAATCAATTCCTGCCCTGTAGCAGAGTTCTACAGTCCTCCCCAATCAACAGACACTCCTTTCAGAGTAATTCATGAATCTTAATGGGAGCTCAGAAACAAAGAAAGTGCGTATACATCTGTATGTGAGAAGGTGAGCACCCTTTTGACGGTGGGTAAACCGGGTGGGACAGTCTGATATTAAGAAAAATGCTTCACATTACTTATATGAACCCCACGGGGAAAATATGTCCAGAATTACGTTGCTAATAGGGCATTTGGCCTAATTTCTATCCAGGCCCCAAGGGACACAGTTAGTGGGCTATGGACAATTGGGACACCAAACTCTCACCTTTTGTCATGTACAACACCCTTGAGTGTCCACACCAGAAGGACCCGAATTAGAAGCCCCACCAAGCAAAGTGGACTTCACCTTAAGCTCACTTGTAGCGTATCTAAGGAACTGCAATCTTCCCAGGAACTTAAAGCTGAAATGCCCTAGGGGGAGAAGGATCAGATGACTGCTCTATCAAGGTTGGGCACTTGTTGGTCCTTGGACTTTGCTTTGGTTCAGATCTGTTCCTTTGAGGTGGCCCAGCAATTGGCGACTGAGGACCAATAAAGAGTTGCTGTTTTCACACTCTCTCTCTCTGCCTTTGTGTGGGTGTGCCATGTGTCAGCTGGCCAGGCATGATGCTGCCTTTGTCAGGAAGTGTTACTAACAGTATTGTGTTATCTTCAACCCTTACGGTTTGTGTAACCACTGTCCAGGTACCTAAGTTTCAAATACAAGACTTTGTGTAGTGTCATCTAAAAAGATGTCTTGCACACGGATACATTCTTTTCCTCAACAGAGTTTCTTAAATTCCATCGCATTGACTCAAATAATGATACGATTGATGGAATTAAAGAATTCTGCTCCATGGGGATGACTTAGGCTATACTTCAACAAAATGACAATGATGTCTGTAAACTAGGGGCATACGTAAACCATATAAATGAATGTTAACCTCTAAATTGATCATAGCCCTAGTAGAAGAAGAATTAGTTCTTGTGACATGGCACCACTCAATAGTTGCCTCATGGGGGGATTGCAGAACATAACAGTTGCTATCGTAACGTGTGTTGAAGAAGCCAAATGGTGTCCAGCTGTCAGGAAGAAAAAGGAGGGAAGAAGTCTGGGGTCTTAAAGACCTAGGTGGAAGAGGCAATGGTACCAGAACCTAATTCTAAATGTTTGGTTTGCTGAACCCCACGGATGATAGTGGAAAGGTCTAAAATTAATTTGCAGGGTCCCTACTGGGAGTGAGGCTCCCATGAATCCCTACTGACCATAGTCTGGGGATGTTAATAGCCTTAATATCAGAGCAAGAGCTGTAAGTCAGATTTTATCAGCTGGAGTCAGGCTTGTTGTTTGAACTCTCTTTTGTCCTATTTTGAATTTATCACGGTTTAACATACTTCCCTTCAAACTGAAGTTTTTCTCCGTTTCCTTTGGTCAGTGTTGCTGGGTCCCCTTTGCTTTTCTGTCTTTGTTTTGCATATGTTTCTGTGTAGGGAAGTCAGGTCCATAGCGCGTAAAGGTCACCCCAGAACAAAGGGAAAGAAACAGGAGCTGACAGAGTGGGGGCCTTCCCCTGGGGGGCCTTCCCCTAATTTGAATTTGATATAATTATTGACAACTTAGACTTCAAATCATTTTGTTGTTGTTTTCTGGTTGGTACTTTTTCATGTTTCCCAGTCCCTACCTTTCTGTGGATAATCGAAATATTTTTATACAGTTCTGTTTCCCTCAATAACAGCGTTTTCTTAATCATTTTATTG
>NW_022111376.1:3383341-3384431 GCF_000313985.2 Echinops telfairi
TGTGTGTGTGTGTGTGTGTGTATGGAGCAATTGTCTTATCTCCCTGACCACAACTAACCCCAGAGTTTATGTGTGCAGTTCCCTCAGCTCTTTGAACCCTGGAGACGTTCTCCCTGCTCCCCAAACCCAGAGAGTCGGTACTTGGATGCCCTTGTCTCGGGACCTGGAAGGTTGTGGGAAGCCTCTGTTGCTGAGATTGGAGGGGTTCCCTTCATTCTGTGAGTTAGAAGAGACTTGCCCACCACTGAACTCAGAGATAGAGTGTGGCTTCCCTGGGTTCTGTAAACTTGGGCTCTCTGAATCCAAGGATCATGGAGAGGAGAGCAGTCCCTTGCCTCCTTAGCCCAGGAGAAGAGGGTGGGAGTAGGTCCCCTGGTTTTCCAAACCTGAAGGCAGGGCTGTCCTGCTGCTTTCTGATCTCCAGATTGTGGAGGGGTCCCTCGGTCCCTCCACGGGCAATTGTGGAAGAAGTGGATGGAGTGGGTACCCTGACTCCTTCTCTGCTGACCTGGTGCTTCATCAGTCTGACACTCATTCAGTTCCATATCTCCAGAAAATTTAGAACTTCAATGGTCACTTAAGGAAATTCGGGTTCTCTTCAAACAGGTTCACCTAAGATCTTTCCCTTCCTGTCACCCTCATTCATTCCCCACGCCCCCTTCCCTTCAGGTTCCTGGAATCATTGGATCTGCCCCCTTCCAGCACCTCCCTGGCCTTTGCACGTCCATCCATACATGCTTCCCAACTCCCTCAATCCCCTTGAGATTTAGGACTGCTGTGCTGGAGCCAGGGGTTTGGGGGCCTGCCCCCTGATGTTGAAAGGACTCACTGAAAACAGGTTGGATCTTTTATCCACCCTGGTGGGGTTCTAAGATGCCAAAATGGCTGCTGGTGTCTCCTTGGTCTCCTGCCCCAAATTTAGAAATACAACCTTCCTCTAGTTCCTAAAGGTCTCCTCCCCACTCCCACTACCATGACTCGAATTCTATCTTGCAAGACTGGCTAGACCAGAGGAGGTACACTGGTACAGATAGGAACTGAAAATACAGGGAATCCACTGCCAAAAGGACAAACACATTTGTCTTGGAAG
>NW_022111376.1:3384531-3385923 GCF_000313985.2 Echinops telfairi
TATGTACAAGAGCAGTTGAATATGGAGAAATCCTCCCAGCCCTGCAGGTTGTGCTCTGGGGACCTGCGTTCTGTCACAGGGATATACCCCAGCGTCTCTTCAATTGCTGAAAAGTAGTGACTAATTATCGATACTCACACTGGCAGACGTGGAACTGGGGAGACGAGGAAGGCGGATGGCTGATGTCGCCACTCCGTGCTTGGCTGGGGAGGGAAGCGGGAAAGCCCTAGACCGTGGGTGCAGGGTGGACAGCAGAGAGGGGAACTCAGCTGTGATGTGTTGTGGCTAGATCTCGGAGGCTGCCCACGAGCCTCTGATTAGGACCATGGGTGTTGGTTGCAGGAAGGGGTGGCACATGCCATCCTGCTGGACCTGGTGAGGGGTCAGTGGAACACACACACACACACACACAAAGAAATAAGCGCTAACAGCAATGACAAATTAAAAGAGCAAAAAAAATGTGAACGGATTCACGCTTCTCACTGTGGGTAATTGGGGTGGGGGGCCCTGAAGGGGTATGTGTCCAAGAGTTTATTATCGTGGTTTTTATGCCCAATCCTGATTGTGGGTTGGAAGAAGAGCTTCTGTACTATTAGGCTTGGCAATGCGAGTGTGAAAATGTGTATCTGTGCTCACAGGCGATAATCAGGAAGGTGAGAAATGAGTCCAAGTTTTAATGTTTTAAAAGAGACAGAGAAATAAGTGCATTTTCAATTTTTTTAGTAGACACATTGTATGGAAACCCAACCCGCATGACAGGCTGCTACAAGGGGTTCAAGGACTGGAACCACTGTGAGGATGGCTCAGGACCGGGCACTGTTTGGATCTGTCATGCCTTCGGGCGCTGTGGGTCAGGACCGACTACCCAGGGCCACCTGAGACAACCACCACAGAAATATTTGCGTGGCTTCTTGTTCAGTGCTTGTTCAAATGTTTTAGTTACCACATGTATATTTACTAGTTCCATACCAAACGTGGAAAGCAAAGTAATTCCCTTTTATACTTTTCTCCCAGGCGTGCCCTGCTAGAATAGGAATCACCTCGACTGGCCTGAGGCCATCCATTCTGTAAACAGAAGCGCACATACTCCTGACTGTGTCTCAGCTAGGGCGCAGCCCTGAGCACACAGCTCCACACTGGTCTTTCTTTCCCCTCCTAATGGTCTGTGCTTAGGAGCACTTCCAGGTCGCAGACAGCCAACTCTACCAACTAGTGTGCACTGAGCCCATGGTGTGTTGCGCAAAGGAACCCTGGTGGCAAAGGCGCTCTGCATTGGGCCGCCATCCGTGAGGCCCGCACACTGAAACCACCAGCTGCTCCTCAGGAGACAGACAGAGCTTCCTTCTCTGCTTTCACAGGTAGGGTTGGGGAAGTCACAAGGGCAGTGAGACC
>NW_022111376.1:3386726-3388557 GCF_000313985.2 Echinops telfairi
TGTTAATTTTCCTTTAACCTTAAGTATTTCTCTCAGTGTTACTTGGGAAGGGTTTCGCATGTTTACTTTAATGCACTCTCATTTCTAACATTAGGAGTGACGTGTCTAGTCAAGGTTTCCTCACCCACCTAGAGGTTGGCTGCTGGTCTGAGGTAGGTCTACACCTTTTTGTGGAAAGGTAGATGACTCCTGTAAAGGTGGACTACCTCAGGATCCCACGGGGGCAGTTCTACTCCGTCCTAGATGGTCGCTTAAGTCTGAATTTGCTTGAGGGCAGTGCGCTTATTTTTCGCGTGAGGGGCAGAGTGCTTACAATGCTTGCCCACTAATCAAACGGTCTGTGATTTGAACCCATGACTTGCTGTGAGGCAGGGAGAAGAGGGGGCTGGTTTCTCGAAGGATTTGCTGCTTTGGAAACCCTACTTGCCAGTTCTGCTCTGGCCTCTGAGTTTGCTATGAGTCAGACATTGTTGGAAATGGGTCAGCCAAATGTGCACATCGATTGTGGGCAGTCACTAAGTGCAACAGTGATAAAAACACCCATTTGCACAAACTACTCCTAAAACCTGTACTACAAAGGGTATACTGCTGACCTCCTGCTTCCACTGATGAGACGGTTGACGTGTCCTCCCCAAAAGGTGAGGTGAGATAAAAAGAGTGCCAAAGCTTAAGACATTCATATCACGTGTGCTGACAACTATATGGGAAACAAATCCAGCTGAAACCTTCCTGAAGATAAAACGTCATCTATTTGGGCCATAGAATGAAATGGAAATATATTTCACTGAGTCTTAGGGAACATGACACAAAAATTTCAAAAAATGTACAATGTGGATTTGAGGAAACAATGGATGGAGTGATCTGTTTTAATTTCCTATTGCTTGAAAACAAACCAATGAAAACAGTAGTGACTTTGAAAGCCCACACACACACACTCATAGACAGCTGTGCAGGCATATTTGGGGGATCAACCAGGAGGAAGGCTTATGCTTAACAGACAAGGAAATGATTAACAAGACGCACTCATTTAAACTAAGGAGCAAAAATCACTGTCGTGTCACGTAAGGACTGCGCCAGGCTACTTAGATTGAAGTGTTGGATTCAGAATCATCAAATTATCACGGCAAGGAGATACTTTCGCACCAGTGCCTTCTGCTGCTTGTCCTGTCACAAAGAAAGGAGAAAGGAAATATTTATTTGATACTCTGACAAGTGTCTTACGTAGTTGAGCAAATAAACTAACGCTGACACTACTTCTTAGTTCTTCACTTTACATATCTACTACTCACATAGTCCATCAGGAGCTTTCTTTGAAACGAAATACATTCTTTTGTAAGTTCTCTCTGTGCGTCAGTAGACCCAGCGACTTGCTTGTTCTCATTGTCCTCCAAGCTCTAAAACGAAAAGGCATGCTTCACTCAAAAGGCCCTCCCTTTCCCGCCAGATTTGTAAATTTACAACATTTGTTTTCTTTAATTTGCAAATAAGAACCGATAGCAATGATGACTGTATAGCTCCACTAGGGGAGGCGGGGACGAATAACAGAATTGGAGGTGAAGGGATACATTGGATGGAGTAAGATACGGCAATAAAAATAAACAAATAATAGTAACCTATAAGACTAAGGGTCTCTGGGGGGTAGGGGGTAGAGGGAGGGAGGGGATCAAGGGGAGCTGCTATCAGAGAGCTCAAGAAAGAAAATATTTTAAACATGATGGTGACAGCGATTATTTGATCTAATTGAATTATGGATTGTTGTAAAGCCTATAGCAACACCCAATTAAATGACTTTTTCAAGGAGGGTAAAGAAACTCAATTTGAGTCCACTAAT
>NW_022111376.1:3392076-3393299 GCF_000313985.2 Echinops telfairi
CTCCTGATTGGGAAACCATGACACCAGATCCAATCTGCCGTGACTCAGAAGGGGCTTGGTGGCAGTGAGGTTTTTGTTGAAAAAGGGGACTCCAGAACATACAACATCATTAGTTCTAAGCGACTACAGCCACAGACACTAAAGAATGGCGCACCGGTGGTTGCTCTAGGAAACAGGTAGCAACCTTACCATTGCTCTGGCTGTGGCTTCAAAATATGCCGCCTTTTCTGGTGAGTGTTTTCAGCACAAGGGTTGGAAATCCGTTTTCAGTGGCCGGGAGGGCGCTACCCTTCCAGCATCCACCTATGCAGTCCAGGAGGTCACAGTCCCAGTATGAGAGCCATGGGACATTGGCTGTTAAAGAGAGTGCATGAAACAATTAGGGTGAAACGTCTACATCCAAAACGTACCTCCAAAATGTTCCAGTATAGTCTGAACTTCCTCCCTGTGAAAAAATGACACACCTCATTTAATGCAGGGAAGGAATATCGGAGGCCAAGTGGGACCAGAAATGCTACAAGGACCAGAGCAGCCTCCTGGAACTTACTGGGCCCGAGGGCAAGCATCACTGGGGCACATTACCCCACATCACCATCGTCCGCTCCTGCCCATGGCCGCTTTCTCCCAGGTTGGTCAGTCACTGGCGAGTTTCCCTCACAGACAAGAAAAGAGAAAACCAGGTGTTTCTCTGTTGGGAAAGAGCTGCGTGTTGCAGGACTGTGCACATCCGAGCTTGCTCTCCGCTGCCTTTCAGCACATTCTTCCCAGTGACTGGCCACTGTCCCGCCCTCTCAGATCATACTACCTCCCTTTCGCCCAGGTGGACTCCTTCCTGGAGTGCTATCCTCAGCTTAGGAGCCTGGTGGCTTCATCAGTACGAGGTGGGCTGCTACCCCCAAGGTCAGCAGTTCAAAACCAGCAGCCCCTCCCCAGGAGGAGCACAGGGCTTTCCACTCCCTTGAAGGGCTACAGTGTCAGAAACTCTCAGGGGCAGGTCTACCGAGCCCTATAGGATCCCTATGTGTCGACAGGCTTTGGGGCCTTCTGTCAACACAAGATTATAGTCCAGGAGAGACAGCAAAGTGAGTCCTATGTGCCCAGTTGCTCCAGCCACGGTACCTTCCGTCCCAGCGTCGTGGGAACCCCTGGGACCTTGGTGAGGTTGGTCACAGGCTCCCACAACGCAACCCCCGTCTTCACCACAGGACTCCCTGGTGTCTCGG
>NW_022111376.1:3410281-3419332 GCF_000313985.2 Echinops telfairi
AGTCTCTTAAATTCCATCGCATTGACTCAAATAATGACACTATTGATGAAATTATAGAATTCTGCTCCATGGGGATGACTTAGGCCATACTTCAACACAACGATCACGATGTCTGTAAAGTAAACTAGGGGCATACGTAGACCATATAAATGAATGTTGACCTCTAAGTTGATCATAGCCCTAGTACAAGAAGAATGAGTTCTTGTGACATGGCACCCCTCAATAGTTGCCCCCATGGGGAATTGCAGAACATAACAGTTGCTATAGCCACGTGTGTTGAAGAAACCAAATGGTTTCCAGCTTTGGGGAAGAAAAAGAAAAGGTCTGGGGTCTTAAAGACCTGCCTTAAAGCAAGCAGCCATCTAGGTGAGCGGTCAGCGAGGTCCACCCAGAAGAATCACACCCGCCTGTGTGATCCAAGGGTTGTAAATAATAACATTTCCAAAACGTGGAATAGGCAATGGTACCAGAACCCAATTCTAAACACTTGGTTTGCTGAACGTCATGGATGAGAATGGAAGGGTCCAAAATCCATTTTCAGGGTCCCTACGGGGAGTGAGGCTCCCATGAATCCCCACTGACCATAGCCTGGGGATGTTAATAGCCGTCATATCAGAGGAAGAGCTGTAAGTCAGGCTGGAATGTCACGCCTTGTTGTCTGGTCTCTCTTTTGTCCTATTTTGAATTTATCCCGGTTTTAAAATACTTCCTTTCAAATTGAAGTTTTCCTCCCTTTCCCTTGGTCAGTGTTGCTGGGTCCCTTTTGCTTTTCTGTCTTTGTTTGGCATATGTTTCTGTGTAGGGAAGTCAAATCCATGGCACAGAAAGGTCACCCCGAAAGAAAGGGAAGAAGCAGGAGCAGGTGGAGTGTGAGCCTTCCCCTGGAGCCAGCGCTTTGAAGGTGCATTTTTAGCCTCATAAATTGTGAGAAAGGCAACTTCTGTTTGTTACAGCTCCCTGTTGGGGTGTTTCCCTTACAGCAGCCCGAGAGAACTATGGACAGGAGTGAGGTTTGAACCGGAAAAAGGCGATTTTGGAACAATCTAACCCTAAACAACTAGATTTTTAAGTGGGGTATACACACAGAAGTGTGATTTTCGTTCTTGTCTTTTCCAACGACCTGTATCACTGTAGCTATAAAAATAAAGGCGGGGGGAGTGGGTCTCTTATAGATACTACTAGACAGATGGGTCATGGGTTATGTATAAGCGCTACCAAACACTCTCATTTAACTTAAATGTTTCAGTAATTTACATCGGATATTATGATTGACAACTTAGAGTTGAAATCCCTTTGTTGTTGTTTTCTGGTTGGTCCTTTTTCCTCTTTCCCTTTCCCAACCTTTCTGTGGATAATGGAAATATTTTTATACATTTCTGTTTCCCTCAATGACAGTGTTTTTAAGTGTCTCTTTGACCTTCCTTATTTTTGGCCTTCCGTATTATAGTGCAAATATGTAACGTAAAGTAATCTACTGGAGCAGACCCTCTACCACTTACAGTGCAGTGTAAGATCATTGCCTTGTAATCTGGACCCTGCCCGGTAGCATACAATCCATGTAAATAGTTCCTCTGCCGTCATTAAGAAGCACACCAGGCAGGTTCAAACCACAACCTTTCCAGTAGCAGTCATGCAATTAACCATTAAAGAAAGAAATTGAGAGTGGGACCTTGCCTGTACAGGGTAGACTGCCCCTCACCGTGCCACTAGAGGGCAGGGCAGAGCTTTCCCTTTGGGTTCAGAGGCTTTTCAAATCCTTGAGGGAACAGACAGCCTCAGCTTGCTCCCTGGGGAGCCTGGTGGCTTCGAACCACTGACTCTGTGGTTAGCAGCTCAATGGTTAGCCCACTCCTCCATCAGGGCTCCGGAGGCTTTTCGCGTTAGGCACCTGAAAACCCTTGCAGCTTCCACTCCTTAAAGCCATTTCCGCTCAGTGGTAGCACATTCCATCTTCGTTCTCCAGTGCTGCTGTAATGGAACCACCACAGATGGGCGGTTAAAAAAAGAAAGAAAGAAAAGGAAAGGAAAAAGAAACAACGTTTCCTCCGCACAGTTAAAACACAAACAAACATGAAACCCACCGCCACCGACTTGATTCGGACTCACAGCGACCCTCTACAGTGTTTCCAGGGCGTGGATCTTCATGGGAGCAGCCAGCCTCATCTTCTTTTCCTCAAGGGGTGAGCGCTTGTGAATGGAACCACCGACCTGCATGCCGCCCCAGCGCCCCACCCGCAGCGCCACCAGGGCTCTTGCTCACAGTGGAGAAGGACTGGTGGGTGGGAACCGCTGATCTTGTGATTAGCAGCTCAAGGCATAGCCCAGGACACCACCGGGGCTCCTCCACTTCGCCGTTAAGAAAAGCCCATGGCCATCAAAACGAGGACAAGATGGAGACATGCTAAAATTGACCGTGGTGATGACTGTGCAACCCGTTTTAGATACGACTGAGGGGTGGCATTGTGTGCTACGCTCGTTATATCCCAGTCAACGTGTGTTCGTTTGTTTTGTTGTCTAAACAAAGAACAGAAAGGTACGGAGTGACAGGCTGCTGGAACTGGCCGAGGCCCTCTGTCTCTCGCAGTTCATGCTTGTGGCTCTGGTGCCTCCCTCCTGAGGAGCCACCCTTGGGAAATGAGGTCCCAGTTGCTGAGATCGTGGAACCCTGGGTGGTGCAAACAGGTGCTCACAACCAAAGGTTTGGCAGTTTGAATGTACCCCAGGACCTCTACGGAGCCCAGTTTTCCTCTGAGATCCTTGAGTCGGGGTCACGACTGGACTTGCACGAGCGAGCGAGATCATGTGTCACGGTCAGGGAAGTGAGAAGATCACTCCGTACGGGACAGTGGGAGAGGCAGCGGCCGAACTCACTGCTGTGAACGTGCAGAGGCACGCAAAGGCCACCGAGGAGCTGGCTCCTCTCCTCCCGTGGGGTGAGGGCTGCAATGCCTGGGGGCTAGTGGCACTAACAGTCTGGGCTGCAGCCTCCTGGAGGGCACGGGTGACTGCACCAGATGCCCGTGGGAAGGCTGAGCTCCCATTTCCACCTCCGCCCCCTCCCTGCACCTGCTCCGGCCAAGCAGAGCACGGTTGGAAGCTAGGCCGTCCCACTGGTGCCCGTTGTCATCACTCCCCAGACTGCCTACCCTGTTCCCAGGTACCTAAATTTCCCTATGCAGCTAGAGTGTTCTTTGCCACCCGTTGAGCTGGCAAACCCCACCCTGACCCCTGTCCCCAGTACCAGGAGCCCGGCAGGAAGTCCAGACAGTGACCTCTGCCCTCAGATCCTCTGGGATCTTCTCTGAGGCTTGCTGGTTTCCAGCCTTGGCAGCCTGGGATGGACGCCACAGGGAGGCTTTGTGGCCAGCTCTGGGAGGCCCAGGGACACCACAGCCCAGCCTGTGGCATGTGGGCCACCACCCCAGTCTGCTGCTCTGTTACCCTTCCCTTCCTCCGATTCTTACCCAAGTGTTTCTGAGGAGGCTCGGGGCGTGCCCTAGGAGGGAGGTCTGTGGCACAACCAGCCCCTGCACGGCCCTCGCCCCCAGAGACGACCCCACTGGCCAGCAGGGAGCCTCCAACAGGGTGCACACGTAGCAGCAACACTGACTGAGATTTATTGAAAAGAAACATAAACTGCCCAAGGGAAGGGATCACAACTGAGGGGGCAAGTCACCCCACCAGCAGCCCCCAGTGCCTCATTCCCCCTGGGGTCCCCAAGGGGACTCTGGAACGGGCAGGGAACAACACTGGAAAACACGGCTGAGCACAGGGCACCACGTGAAGGAATCAGAGTCACAAACAACAGCTTGGGTGGATCTTGAAGCACGGGTCTCCTCGCACGTGCCAGGCCTGGGGGGTCCATCCTTCCTCCTTCCCGGCGTTGGCTCTCAGGGTGAGGGCAGCCACATCCTGGTCTGTGTGTGCTGCCCACTGTCCTCTGGGCCTGGGCCTGGCTCTGGCGGAGGGAGTAGCTGCTCGGGTGGGCAGCAGGTGGGAGGGGAGAGGGAAAGGAGGTCAGCACTCACAGGCATGCATGCATGCAGGCACACACATACACACACTTGCACGACAGCAAGCAACAGCTGGCTGGTCTCTATGCCAGAAAAGCAGGGGCGAAGCTCCAAGGAGGCCGTGGAGCAGGGCGAGGGCATGGCTCTCCAGGTGCCCCATGGTCTGGCACCTCGTGGCAGGTGTGAGACTGGGGCTGTGTGGTGGCCCTGTGGCTGCGACGACCTCGGGATGGGGTTGGGGGCTTGGGGTGGGGCCCGCAGAGGCCTGGCGGGCCCTTCCCGCGGCCAGGATGCAGCCTACTGGTCCGAAGAGGAGCACTCGGAGGACTCGGGCAGGCTCGCATCTCCCGCCTCGCCCTCGTTCTCTGGCTCCTCCAGGATGGGCTGAAGCCGCTCTCCGGGGACCTCGGCCACTGCCGCTTCAGCCTCCATGGCCTCCGGGTCTCCAGCCTGGACAAGGCCCTCATGCCCACAGGCTAGGCCTGCCCCGGGTTCGCTGCCCACCTGCGCTGGGGTGCTGCCCACGCTGGCCCCAAGGACCTCTGCAGAGCCTGTGTGCCCGATACTTGCAGGGGCAGGGGCAGATGTAGGGGGAGGGTCGCCTCCCTCTACCAGTGCCCTGTCACCCTCAACTGGGGGGTTGCCTCTGCCTTCTGCTGCTGGTGTTCCAGCACTGGGTCCGGCCCCTTCCTCCGGTGGGGCCCGGTCATTCCTAAACAGAGTGGCCTCCCACGACTCGGACTCCCGCACCAGCCCCAGCATCTCCAAGAAACTGGGCGCCCTCCCGACCAGTCTCAGCTTGCGTAGCGCCTCGTCCAGGGGCTCGATGAGGGTGGCCTTGGTGAGCACCTGCCTCAGGCGCAGGTGGTCGGCCGCGGCTCTGGCCAGGGCACCCTTCTCCACGGCCCTCTGCAGCACGACCTCCAGCCGCAGCACGAAGGCGGACAGGCGCTCGCCTCGCCTCTGCTGGGCTGTCAGACACCTCAGCCGTGTGGCCGCTTCCGAGTCCGTGTCCCCGAAGACCTGGACAAGGGCATCCAGGCACTCCTGCGCTGAGCGTGCGGGGTTCTCTGCCAAGAGCCCGTGTACCAACTGCAGGGCTGTGCCGCGCAGGCCCTCTAGCAGCCGCCGCCGCCGCTCCCGCTCTGAGACCGACTGCCACACCTGCAGCATGTCGCCTGCGTGGTCCAGCCAGGCCTCGAAGGGCTCTTCCCCAGGGCCAGGCTCTTCGCCCCGCCCTGAGAAGACGCCCAGCGGCTGGTAGCGCACGGTCTCCACCCAGGGCTGGGCCGCCTGGCTGACAGAGCGCAGCCAGCACACGCGCTGCAGCCCCAGACCCAGGGCGCCGGCCACGCTCTCCGCCGTCTGGCCCTGCTGCTCCAGGAAGTGGAACACGCGACCCAGGACCTCCTCGCCTGAGCAGCGCGGCACGCACACCACGCGCCAGGGCCCCCCGCTGCCCGGGACCTCGCGGGGCACCAGCGCGTAGTCCACCTCTTGCGCCAGCTCCACCAGGGCCACGGCGGCGTTCTCCTCCTCGCGGAACACCCGGCCAAGCACAGAGAAGCGGCCCAGCGGCCAGAGGGCCGCCTCCAGGGCCTCGTGCACTTCGGCCTCCTCGCAGTCCTCCGGGATGCCCAGCACCAGCAGGCCCCTGCGCGCGCTCACCCCCATCCACCGGCACCAGTCGCGCAGCATAGCCACCGCCATGGCGCCCGGCGCGGCGCGGCTCAACTCCTGGCGCAAGGCAGTCCTGGGGACGCGAGCGGGAGTGAGCAGGTCAGAGCCGCCGCCGGGACCCTCCCCGACCACCGGGTCCCCGCTGCCGCCTACTCTCCCGGGGGCGGAGGGCGCGCACAAGTCTCCCCCTCGCTACCTCCTCCTCCTGCCGCCGCCTTGGCTAGTGAGCCGCGCGGTGGGCTGCGTCTGCTGGGCTCCCCGCGCCTAGGTGGCTCTGCCTGCCCAGTGCAGCTCTCAGATGCTGCCCTCCCGCAGCCCAGCACGTGGGCCGTGCGCCTGCTCGCCGCGGTCTCTGCAGTGCGGACCCGGGGCTGGCGGGGGCTCAGTGGCGGAGGCTGAGGAGCAGCGACCCCTTTGTCGCCTGGGAGACCGCTGGGCCATTGGCGCGCGAGGGTCACGCGGCTGGGCGGTTGCAGCCTCTGGCACAGGCGGGGCGCCCCAGGCAGCGTGTGACGTCACCGCCCCCCGCCCCACGTCTAGCCTGGCTTCACACCCCTGCCCAGGAAGCTTCTGGGGCGCGGGCGTGGCCAGAGCCAGCACTCAGGCATGGGTGGGGGGTGGGGGAGTCGGACCTCAACGGTGGCAGAGCTGGGGGCGCTCTCAGGTCCCTTCCCCTTGCTTTCCCTTCCCTTCCCTTCCCTTCCCTTCCCTTCCCAGTGATCACCCCCACCCAGTTGCTGTGCTCCTGTCCCTGTGCCTGGTACCACGCACCTGGTCTAGGTCAGATACATTGGAAGCCAGGAGCCTTGGCGAGGTCATGCGTGTGTTTGCACAGACTCACGAAAAGACACGAACACGCGTGCACGCACAGGCACAGGCACACTGCAAAACCCCAAGATGCGGAATAGACCAAAGGCCCGGCGGTATCTGACTAGCAGCAGCGTAGCGCAAGCCTTTGCTGGCCCCTGCCCACGTAATAACTTCTCCCCCCTCCCCTTCTGCCCGTCCCCGACAGGCTGCGTACGACCCAAGACAGGCCTCCGGGGCCCCCGGGGCCCTGTGTCCGTCTGCCCCTTCCAGCAGCAGGATAGACACCGTGGGGGGGGGGGGCCTGCCTCAGCCCCAGCTGGCTGGAGCCCGCCGCCCAGGCTTGGCATGGTGTCTCAGGAATCAGCCTGCCTCTGAGACAGCAGCAGGGTTTCAGAGGGAGGAGGCACCGGGCCCGCACACGGGCGCACAGACGGACCTGTTCCCGTTGGATGGCCTTCCTCAGGGGGCTGGGGTTCCTAGGCCTTGGCAGGGCTTCACTGCATCGCCACTGCATTTTCTGCCGCAGCAACCCTGGCTGTCAAGAGAACCCCGGGCTTCCGTGGAACCGGACCATGTACCTGGGCGCAGGAGGTGCGAAAGAAGTTCCCCTCGTGCCCACGCCAGGACCCCGGCACCCGGAGGCTTCAGGACTAGGAGTCAACAAGTTGCCCTTCTGGAAACCCACGCGGCCATGGAGCGCCTGTTGCTGGGGCACTCCTGGTGTCCGATGGGCTGTATCCAGGCTCTGTGAGGGAAGGCTCACCTCAGAACGCCCACAGGTGGAGGACACAGAATGGGAAGAAGGGAACCCTACATCTCCCTCCATGCCAGCAGACAACGCCATGGAGAAACCCCACCTCCTTGCAATAAAACACACTCAACAAACTAGGGAGGCAAGGTGAGGTCCTCCGTATGAGAAGGGCCCTGGATGAAAACCCCCGCTGACCGTGCTAAAAGGTGAAAGGCTGAAGGCCTGCATCGCCCTCCCTGTTCCCACTACATACCCCCTACCCACTCCTCCCTCCCCACCTTCCACACCAGGAGTAGGAGGAGGAACCCAGCCCTGCAGCTCAATCTTGTACTTCAAGGTCTGACTGGAGCAAAGAGGGGAGGGGGCGGGGAAGGCAGGCAGGCAGGAAGGAAGGAAAGAAGGAAGGCAGGCAGGCAGGCAAGAGGAGACATGGAAATCTTGGGGGAAACTAAAAACAAACCAAACTCACGGCCCCTTTTCCGATTCTGACCCCACCCCACTCCACCCAATACCCCCCCCACCCCCCCGCACCTCCAAAGACAGGGCAGGGACTGCCCCTTGTATCTCCCACACTGTTTCTATGTACACGAGTAGAAAGCCGCATCTTTCTCCTGCGCAGCAGCCTGAGGTTTCCAACTGGGACCTTGCAGCTAGTTGTCCTGCATGTAAACCTCCAGGGCTCCTAATGTGGGAAAGGGAGGTGTAAAAGTGTCTCTCTTCCCAAGCTCAGAAAACCCCATCAAGTCCACAAGAAAGCTGCCAAAGATCAAAAAACGGCACACAGAATCCCATGGTGTTCTTAGATTCTAGGCAGGATAGGCTTGGGACCCCACCCTCTCTTGGCTGTTGGGGGAGTGCGAAGGGTCACAGCTCCCCACAGAGCACAGTCAGCCTGTCCCTCTGCTCTCCTGGCAACAGGACAGCCCTGCTTGTTGGGACTGAACAAGAACTCCTCCTGTGCAGGTGGGAGTGCAGTGGGTGGTGCTCCTGGTCTCTGATTTCTCAGTGAGTCCCCCACCCTCATGCCCCATGGCACCCTTCAATTCTGCTCCCTGTTTTCCGGGTCTCCTTGCCCTCCCTTAAGCGCCCAGGTCTTCCTAGGGCAGCAGCCTCGTCTCCCTCCTCGAGACCTGCCCCCCTCCCCCTCCAGGTGGCTGCTGTGGTCACTGCCAGCAGGCTGCCCTGCGGGGACCAGGTCCCCCTCCCCCACCTCCTCACAGACACAGGTGGCCCCTGTCTGAGATAGAGCAGCCCTTCTGAGCCACTCTGGCTGGCCTGGCTGGGCCGGATGTCATGAGGGGACATTCCAGCAAACCAACGTGACAATAAGCAAGCCAGAAAACACAAATGGGCGGCTGTCCAGTGGTTCTAACTCCTGGGGACCTTGCATGTCACAGAGAAGAACTGTGCTAGAGGGTGGTCGGGGCTGTCATCATTAAGGGAGCAGGTCCCCAGGCCTTCCTCCTGCAGCACTGTCCTTGGGGGCAAGGCTTGGTCAATTTCATTAACTTTGGAAAGGAGGCTCCTTCCTGCCAGTGGACAAGAACACGCCCTCCCTGCCCTTGGCAGCCCGGAGGGAGATTGCTCCTTCTGAGCCCAGGCCCCTCCCGACAATGCCAGGAGGGGTAAAAACTCCAAAAAGCCCCTGTCCCTCCCGCAGGGTCGCTCTGAGCCCGCTTCAACCCCATGGCAGGAAAACCTCCACAAAACCAAACTCACTGGGACTGCTCAGTTCTGACTCAGGGCGATGCGGACCATCAGACAGGGTGGCAGGAACCGCCCCTCAGGGCTGCCCAG
>NW_022111376.1:3419457-3424183 GCF_000313985.2 Echinops telfairi
TTGAGGAGAGCAGTCCAACTCATCACTGCTCCACATCCAGGGCTCCTTCAGAAGGAGTCCCGTGGGTGCCTTCTCCTCGCTCTCGCTCCCTTCTCTTTCCTCTCCTCTCCTCTCCTCTCCTCTATCTCCTCACCTTTCCTCGACTCCTCTCTCTCGTGCTCTCAATCTCGCCCTCTGGGTTTGCGGGTGTAGGAGGAGTGGGATGTGCACACAACTAGCACAGGGGTTGGGGCGTGGCCACATGCCAGGGCTGGGCAAGAGTGCACCACTGCGGGATGGGAAGGAGCAGATTTGACAGATGGTGGGGGAGGGACCTTCAAAACGCCACGGTGTGTGTGTGTGTGTGTGTGTGTGTGTAACAGAATGAAAAGGTAACAATGGGTGATCATCTGTCGCCAGAGCCTTGCGATGTGTCGGGATGGATGGAGGTGGGGATGTTGTGGGAGAGTGCATAGGGGTCCTGTGGAATCGCCCCCACCTGGAATGGGCCTTGCCCAGTGGTCTTGGTCCACGCAGGTGGCCAGCAGGCCTCCAACGGGGCCAGACCCCATGGTTCCAGGTGTTGTCCCCTCCAGAAGGTTCCCTGCCAGCGCACCTCTCCTGCTTCCATGGGCACCCTCTTTCCCAGACTCCCCTGAGGAGCCTGTCCAGTGCCGCAGCGCAAGGTCCTTGCTGGTCTGGGCTCGCCTCTCCGTGCCAGGCTCAGTAGTGGACCCAGGAGAACTTTGCACAGTGGCCACAGCACATACACCCAGACAGCCAGGAATGCACATGCGCACGAGCAAGGCCGGCCCCTTGGCTTCATGGGTGCTGTCTTGTATAGGCCCTGCTGGGCACCCAGTCTTCACCCTTCAAGTCCTTGCAGCTGCCAGGCCAGCCACCCCCGGAGAAGGCAGCTCCCAGGCCAGCTGACTACACCCCCCAGGTCCTCGGGCCGGGTCTCCGGTGCACCCCCGGGCTGACACTCAGGTGACCTAGCCCAATCCACACTCAGTGCCAATTCACAGTGACCCTGCCAGACAGGGCAGGGTAGACCTGCCCCGGTGAGTTTCGGAGATGAAACCCTTTAATAGACTAGAAAACCAGGTATTTCTCCCCATGGAGCAGCTGGTTATTTCCAACCACTGACTTTGCTCATCACTGCCGAATGCTTAACCACGACTCCACCAGTGGGGTGACTCAGGGCACAGAGGTGGACCAATAGCCCCTTCCGATAGGGGTCCACGGGATGCTTGGATCCATGGCAAGGTCACCACAGCCTCTGATATGCGCCCACCACCCCGGAACAGCCTGGATGGTGGCGCTGGTGGCCTTGAACTCAGGCGGCATCAGATCAAGGCGATGCGGCCTCCTTCTGCAGCCTTCAGACCCGCAAGGGCCAGGGGGTCAGCAAGGCCAGCCACCAGCCTTGCTGTGGTGGCGTGCCCTTGGTGGCCATTGGCAATGGCAGGTCCAGAGTGCGGGTGACAACTGCTAGAAGGCTGGCTTGCTGGAGCTGCTGCAGGACCCCTTTCTGACCTGGCCTGGTCCCCACTATCTTTGCAGCACCCGGGACTCCCACCCACCCCATGCTGGCTGGCATCCTAAAGGGCTGAGATGGGGAGCCCAAGGAGGGTCCAACTCAGAAGGTCCAGAAGACAGGTAAGACCGCACCGCTGCCCCCACCCCCAGGCCTCCAGGAGGGAGCTCCAAAGCTCTGTGGCAGAGTGTTCCTGTCCTGCCCAGTCTGGGCCAAGATGGGCCAAGGATCCGCTGGGGATGGCAGGTCTGTTGGCCTTGCTGTACCCGGCAGTGACCTCTAGGGGGCCGCGCTGTCTGACGGAATCGCCAAGAGCCAAGCACATGGTTTTAGCATCCATGGCTACCTGGGAGAAAAAACCTGGCAATATGCTCGGGGATAGATTGCTGCTGCCCTGGCTCAGACTGACTCATGTGTACATCCCAGGGCCGCACCGCCGGTTCCCACAGCAGCCTCGCTGTTGATGCTGTGTGTGGAGCCCAGGCCTGTGGTCACTGGGTCCAAGCACCTTGTTGAGGGTCTTGTCCTGGAGCACGCCAGAGCCCTTTCCATCAAACGCTCCCGGAGCATCAACTCTTCTCCGGTCTCCCTCAGACCAGGGCCATCTCCCAGCTGCACCGGGGGCAGCTGAAGGCACCTTGGCTCACGTCAGGCGCTCCTTGGTGCCCAAAGGGACACCCTTGCCCTACCACACCTGAAAGAGGGCTCCTGCAGCAGATGTGCCCCACGCAGTCAGTCCGTCCTCGGATCTCTCCAATGCTGCTTCCTTCGGCGAGCATGGTTTGTGGAACCAAGTGAGGGGTCGCCCCGGGCAACTGCCATCTCTCTCCCTTTATTTATGTCGAGCTTCTCTCAGGGTTCTGTGGGTGGGACTTTGGTCTTCTGGACATTGAGTTCCGAGACACCCTGAAGGCTGCACGTCTTTGATCTCCATCAGTGACCGCTTCAGGTCCTCCTTGGGCTGGGCACGCACAGTTGCTTCCTCTGCTTGTTGAGGTTCTTGATAAGCCTTCCTTCCACCCGATGCGGCTTGCTGGTGAGTACCGCCCACGACACTCTGTGAGGCAGCTGGGCTCTGGCCGATCCTGTCGCCAGAGTCAAAGTCCACGGGCTGCACCCACCGCCTCCATTCCAACAGTGGCCACATAGAAAGTCCAGTGAAGGTGGGAGTGGGGGTGCATTTTAACAGTGTGGTTCATTGAGTCCAACGTACCCCAAAGTATTATCATTTCAAGTGGAGTTCAGCATGAAACATGAAGAGCTAGCTCACTCTCCTCTATGTCGCGGTCTTCCTTTGTCTCCTTCAGCTCTGCGTCTTGGAAATCCTGTTTGCACTTGACCCTCAGTGCATTCAGATGAGCCATCTTTCAAGTGTCCCGGGAGCCCTGGTGGCGCTGTGGGTTTGGCGCTGGGCCGCTGACCCCTAGGACGGTGCTGCAAGCCCACCAGCTCGGCTTGTGGTCACACTGCCTGCCTCTGGCTTTCCTATAGCAACAAGCGCCAAGCCCCCACCCCACTGTGCACCCCATTGCCTGGAGGCAGGTTTGGCGGGTGCCCCACCATATCCCCAATGGAGGGAGGCCACTCAGGTGGGAGCGGGCTGGAGGCATGGCCAGAGGCTCTCCTGCTCCCCAAACACCACCCCAGCCCCACCTTCTCCAGACTGAGCTTCTCTGCCAAGGGACCCAGGTGCCTCGGGCAATCTTTGTGGAGAACCCCCTCCCCTCGGAGAGAATCCTCAGCTCCCTGAGGGTCGGCACGCCTGGGCCCCTCCTCTGCAAGGTCAGCTTCTCTCCAGGGTTCGCTCTGGGGATGGTCTGTTTCTGAGGATGATGGTCACTCTCAGTTGGAATTGACTCGGCAGCAGCAGTGGGCTTAGGTAGGGGGAGAACCGATGAGAGTGGGCTTGGGGGGTGGTGATGTGATGACTGGGCTTTGGTGGGGGGTAATCTCTGTAGAATCCCACTGGGTTACAGGAAACCCTCCAAGTCTTCCCCCTCCCCCACCAAAAAAAAACTACTGTGGAAGCCCTAAAACACAGGGGCCTTTCTCCTCTCCTCTTTACCGTCACGCACGGAGAAGGGCCTACAAATGAGTTCTTACACATCTTCCCAGCCGGGACGAGGTGGGACCAGGACGCAGTGTGGGAGGGCTGCCTGGGGCCCAGTGAGGGTTTCTCCCTCTATGCAGGGCCAGCAACTCTGCCAGGCTCCCAAGCGGATAAAGGACATCAGGCTCCGCCCCTCCCTTGTCTTACCCTCCTCAACTCCACTTCAAGGCCACCTTGAAGTCTCAGCAAGCTGGGAGGGAAAGGTCACCCAACCCTTTGAAAATTGCTCAGAAATTTCTTACAGGTAACATACACCTATCCTGTACCTTACACAGGCCCCTGTCCCCCTGCTACCCTGGCAGGTCCTTTCCCCTCCCTTGGGCCCCATAGCAGAGATGAGATTCAGCAACAACACTCAACAATTTATTGAAGAAAAACACAAACTGGAAATGTCGAAGGGAAGGGATCACAACTGAGGGGGCAAGTCACTCCCACCAGGAGCCCCCAGTGCCTCGCTCCCCCTGGCTCCCAACGGGCCCCGTGGGACGGACAGGGAACAACACTGGAAAACATGGCAGAGCACAGGGCACCACGTGAAGGAAACGGAGTCCCAAACAACAGCTAGGGTGGATCTTGAAACACGGTCTCCGCAAGTCTCCTTGCAGCTGCCGGGACCTGGGGTCCATCCTTCCTCCTGGCCAGTGTTGGCTCTCAGGGTGAGGGCGGCCACTCCTTTGTCTGTGTGTGCTGCCCACTGTCCTCTGGGCCTCAGCCATGCTCTCCAGGGAGGCAGGAGCTGCTGGCGGGTGGTGGTGGGGGCACAGGCACACACACACACACACACACACACACACACAACATCAAGTACCAGTTGGGCAGACACTTTATTGGAAAAGCAGGACCTGAGGTCCCAGTGCAGTGGACCAGAGCTGGCTGGCCTCAGGGTAAAGGCTGTCCCCTGGCCCCCTGTGTGCTGAACTGGCAGGCTCAGTGGCTGGTGTGGGGTTCAGTGTTTGGGACTACAAAGACTCAAGAGGACTCTTTAGAATCATGAGCAGCCCGATTGAAAGGAACTATATGTGACCTCCTCCCTGGGGGACGGACAACAGAAAAGTGGGTGAAGGGAGACGTCGGACAGGGCAAGATATGACAAAATA
>NW_022111376.1:3424299-3443476 GCF_000313985.2 Echinops telfairi
AGGGAGGGGAAAAATGGGGACCTAATGTTGGGGGTTTAAGTAGAGATAAAATGTTTTGAGAATGATATACAAATGCGCTTTACACAATTGATGTGTGTATGGATTGCGATAACAGTTGTATGAGCCCCTAATAAAATGTTAAAGAAAAAGAAAGACCATGAAAAAAAATAAAAAGAATCATGGGCAGCCAAGGGATGATGAAAGGAGTCCCCCCACTTGGGAGACCCTAGTGCTTCCCTCCTGGAGATGACTACCTTCTTCCACCAGCTGCCCAGCCTCAGACAGTGACCTCAGGTGAGGGTTAGGTAGGAAGGATGGTGGGTTGGACAGGCAAGTCACAGGTTCTCACCTTTCGCTCCCACCTCCAGTAGCCCTGCACAGACAGAAACAAGGAAACAAAGGCCAACTTCTCCCTCCATCTCCTGCCCAGAGCTCCCAGGGCCAGAAGCCAACTCAGGGTCACCAGCCTGGGGACCACCAGAGCTCAGGTGTGGCAAAGCCTGGCTCTGGCCTCTGCAATAGTTGTGCTCCTTGCTTTGTCTTCCCTGGCTGCTGGCCAGGTGTCGGTTGCCATCAGGGTGCAGGGCGTCCTGCGCACTACCCTCCTGGGACTCCCCCAGGGCAGTGCAGATCATCCTGAAGACAGGCTTGACTCTGGGACCCCCCCTCTGGGGGCTTCCCTCCAGGCTGCACTGATCGCCCTCCCTGGCCCTGGCTCCTGGTGGCCCCACCCCAGAATGGGGTGGCCCCGAGGAAGACTTCTCCTGCTCTTCCGTGGGCTGGGGGCCACTGGTCCCCTGCACCTCAGTTTCCTTGGGGTGGGCATTAAAGGATGGCCTTGAGAAAGGGCCCAGTCTTAGTCCTGAGCCCTCAGCTGCACCCTGGCCCCTCCTCCTTTGCTGTGCCCTGACTCTGGTCTGCTCAAGGAAGTCTCTTCCAATTGACACTGGGCCAGGGACCTGGCCCCCAGCCCTGCTGTCACCCTGTGTTTTCTGCCTGGGCTCCCTTTCCCCCTCTTTTCGGTGTCTCCTTTGTCTCCTCAGCCTGTGGTGGGGAGGATCACTGCAATCTCCAGAGCCTACTTGGGTTTGGGCTTGGGATGGCCCTGGTCCCAAGCCCAGTACCCGTTTCCCAACTCCAAGGTGGCCTCTCTCTTCTGCTTGACCAGGGCAAGGTTCTGGGGATTGGTACACTGGGCCCTGAGGTGGCCGTCTTCCCCACAGCCGTAGCAGAATGTGTGCCGTCTCTGCTCCTCTGGGCCTAGAGAGTCAGCACACACTGGCCCACCCCGGCGCCGCCGCTGGCGTCGGCCTCCCCCTCTACCTCCGTGGTGTTGGGAAATTGGGGTGGGCCTCCCCTGCGAGATGTCCCTAAGGCGGACCAGCTCCTCATGTCTCTCATGCCCCATGGCAGCCTCCCATTCCTCCTCCTCCCGCAGGAGCTGGACCAGGGCCAAAAACCCAGGAGCCCTCCTGCGCTGCTTCATCAGCCTCAGGCGCTCTCGGAGCTTGTCTGGGAGAGTGGCGCCATCCAGGACCTGATTCAGGCGGGCCTGGTTGACATTCTTTCTGGATACGGCATTTTTCTCCACAGCTTTTTGAAGCAGGGGCTCCAAACGAACCACAAAGCTGGACACCTTCTCACCGAGCTCCTGGCGGGCCTTGTGAAACTTCACCTGGGTGACTCTGCGGCTCTCCAAGGGCCCGAACACCCGCTGCAGCGCCTGCAGGCACTCAGCCACGGAGACAGCTGGGTTGTTGGCTCGCAGACTGCTGACCACCTGCAGGGCGGGGCCCCGCAGGCACTCCATCAGCCTTTGCCTCTTCTCCTCCTCAGGCACCTGCCACATCTGGAGCACGTGGGTGGTGTGCTCCAGCCAGACTTCAAAGGCCAGTGCCCCGGGCATGGACATCATGTGCCCAGAGAACACTCGGAGCTCCCGGTACAGCATCTGCTCCAGCAAAGGCTGGACCACAGCCCCCAGGGTCTGGGCCCAGGCCCAGAAGGCAGAGGAGACGGGAAGGCCTGTGGCCGGGCACGTGGGGTGGGATCCCAGCACCCGGTTCATGTCGGCCACCGAGCGCCTCTCCTCTTCCAGGAAGCACTTCAGCCGGCTGAAAAATTCACTGTCTGTGTTGCGGGGCTTGACGATCACTTCCCAGGCACCCCCCCTGGCCGGGATCTCCCTGGGGGCCAGCACATAGTTGATGTCTCGCTCCAGCTCCAGGAGGAACGCCTGCGCATTCTCTTCCCTGCGAAACATACGGCCGACGACGCGGTACTTGCCCAGGGGCCTGAGTGCTGCCTGCAGCGTCTCTTGCAGCTCCTCCTGGCCACAGTCCTCGGGGATCCCCAGGACCAGCATGGCCCGCTGGAGGGCCAGATGCTCCCCACGGCACCAATCTTGCAGCAGGGCCACTGGCATGGCTCCGGAGATCTGCCTAGGGTGAGCAGCGCGCGCGGGGAGGGGGGGGGGGCGCTTCATCTCTGTGGCACCCAGGGGCCTGGCTCCGCGCCACAGCAGGTCAGTACCGTCCCATCCTCCATCCCCATGCACCCCTGCACCCAAGCCGGAGTGCCCCTACACCTCCCCCTCCCTACCTTCTCCTTTGGGCCGCTGCCTTCTCGATGGAGCTGCGCTGTGGGTCTGGGTCTGCCTGGGCTCCCGCACTTCAGTGTCTCCGTCCACCCTGCGCCTCTCCCGTCTGGCCAGCCTGCAGCATGGCACGTGGCCTGCGCGCGCCCGCTCACTGTCTCCTCTGCAGTGCAGACTCCAGGCAGGAGGCACAGAGGCGGCTTGGCAGCAACTGAGGAGCTTAGGCCCCCCGCGTCGCCTGGGAGACCGCTGGACCATTGGCGCATGCGGGTCACGTGGGCTTGGCTGTTGCTGCAGCCGCTGTGGGCGTCCTAGACCGCATGTGAAGTCACATGTCCCTCCCCCGGAGGGACTTGGGCCCCAGAGGGCTCTTCCGAATGTGCTCTGGGCTGTGGGCATGGCGGAGCTTGCAGGATTCTGAAGTTTCTGCTTATGCCCTCCCCTGCTTCCTGGTAGTTCACATATGCTCCTGTCGCTGTGCCAGGTGAGGGGGCACCTGGCTCAGGTGGGATGCTGTGGACCCACCCCCACCCCGCCCTGGGTAAGGGCTCTAGACGTGTATACACACACACACACACACACACACACACAATTTCCAGGGTAGCCTCCTGGGCCATTTGGGCAGGAGGCTTGGGTCTGCATGGCCAGACCTAAAGCAAATCTCTCCTGCACCCGAGGCTACTAGAGGTCAGTGACCAAACCCAAGGAGGGTGACCAAGTGCCCTGCTTTGGCCAGTCCTTTCTATATCCCTGCAGTGGGTTAGCCACATGGTTACTAAATGGGAGGTCACAGTTTGGACCCGCCAGCTGCTTTTCAAGAAGATGTGGCTGTCTATTTCCCTAAAGAATTACAGCCTTGGTCACCCTAAGAGGTAGGACAGCCCTGTTCTATCTGGTCATTGTGGGCTTGATCGGCATTTCTTCCCAGTGAGCTGCAGGCCCAGCCTCTAGGAGACAAGGTCTCTCATTGTCACCCCACCCCTTAGGTTCTGCTGTGTCCATTGGGTCCTGTACAGAAGTGCAAGAGGAGAGAGTAGTTGCCCTACAGACTGAAGATCTGATGGTCTGAGCGCTCCTGCAAGATCGTCCAGTTTGGCAGAGCTCCTGCTCTGTGTCAGCCACACAGGGAGGGCATTGGGGAGATGCCAGGTGGAACCGTGCAGATCTCGACAATCACATTGTGCTGAGCGATAGTTTGGGACAGTCATCAGGGATTCCTTGCCACTTGACCTGCAGTGACCAGAGTTCCACTTGCCTGCCCACTCTCTTCAGGGACATGAACCAATGGGCCCTAGGACTTGTCCCTGGGTCAGACTGTACAACACGCCCCCCTCCCGCCCCTTCAGAGGTTTCATAAGAGTTGCTCACGATGTAATCCTTACTGGCCCCTGGGAAAGCCGGGTTCTCAGCAACCTGGCTAACCACATGAGGCTCAGGGACATTGAAGGATGTGTCCAAGGTGGTACACAAGTTCAAACTAGTAGCCACATCAAAATGCAATCCCCCCCTCGCAGTCCACTCCCTGTCACTGGAATGGGCCCCACGTTCATCAGCGAGGGAGCAGGTTGAATGTGAACCTAGACCTGAGTCTGCTTCTGTAAAGAATGACAGCCTGAGACACCCTAAAGGGCAGTCCCGTCCTGTTCTATCGGGTCGCTGTGGGTTTGATTGAGTGGTCTTTCTCAGGGCACCTGCAGGCCCAGCAACAGGGAGAAAATTACCCTGAATTGGAGTCTCAATAACATTGTTCATTCTCACTTATATAGTTTGACTCGTTTTTCCATCTTGTTTCATTTTTATTTTTTATGCATTTTCATGTATATAACATGTTGTTCAGTAGTAGATAAGTTCAACATCGAGTTGATTCCAACTCACAGTGACCCTTTAGAACTGCCCCTGTGGGTTTCTGAGACTGTAAGTCTTTATGGGAGCCAAAAACCCCACCTCCCTGGTGGTTTCAAACTGCTGACCTTGCAGTTAGCAGCTCAACGCATAACCACGATGCCACCAGGGCTCAGCACTAGAGAGTGGTTTATTAAAAAAATACAACAATGTTTGGCTCAAAGTGTTTGCAGTTCATTGCTCACCATCATGTAGGGAAATGGCATGTCCACCCTTTTCCTTACAAACATCTGAGAGGTCACTCAGAATCGCTCTCTCAAATGCTCCCTTGGGGATTTCTGGGCTCCCAGGGGGACAAGGAAAGAACATGGCATGAGAACTGCTGAGGGGAGCTCGTTAACAAACACTGAACTCTAGCTTCCATGTTCACTTTTTGCAAGTTGTAAATATGCTCCAGATAAGTCTTTTGGAAAAGCAAAGTGGCACCATGAGAGCCTTCAAAAATTAAGGAATATCTGCAGTCCCCAAATTTCAAGGTCCCATTCCGACAACTCTGTCATGTGTTACGTCTGACACAGCAGAACTGGGGTAACTACCTGGGATTTGGTTTGTTCGCTTTTGATGTTCATGATGATTGTCTTTTATTACGAATATATTTCTAAATCTGTGCATCATTTGCCTTTGAGAGTTGGCAATGTCAGCAAAGGATGCACTGCATTATGATATGTAGTACACATTACTAGTGGTAACATGGATCAAAAGAAAGATACTGTAATTTGGATATGTTGTAAATCAAAGAGTACCTGTGCTTTAAAATATGAGGGCGTTTGGGAAAATTCATTTCCAAAATTTTTTTAGCCCCTTAAATATATACTGCAAAATCTAACATTCAAAAACTGTATTCTCCTCAAGCCTTTAAGACTCATCTGGCGTCTTAAAAGCTTGAAGTTAAACGGGCGGCCATCTAGCAGGGAAGCAACAAAGTCCACATGGAAGCAGCACACCAGCCTGTGTGATCATGAGGTGTCGACAGGGATAGGTATCAGAAGTTCAAAAACAAGCAATCAAATTGACTCAGAACATGGACAAAGTGGAGACCCAAAACCTACTTGTAAGATAATTGGACAGTCACTCACAGAAGGGCCACAAGGAAGGGATTATAAATCCAGGGTGTGGTATAGCACTGATGAAACACATAACTATTCTCTAGTTCTTTAATATTTACTCCCCTTATTATTATGGTCTTAGTTTTGCCCCATGAATCTTGTTAGACCGGTGTATGCTCATTTGTATAATTTAGAGTGTTTGATGCATGAAAGCCAAGATAGAGAACCCTTGGCAAACAGTAACAGAAGTCATGATCCCCTGAGGGTATGGGAAGAGAATGGGGGGAGGGGGAATCCATAGCAATGGTGATTGTCTAACCCTACTTAAGGGGAATGAATAACAGAATTGCAGGTGAAAGGATGCATTGAATGGTGTAACATATGGCAAATATAATAATAATAGATAACATAATAATATGGGTTCCTGGGGGAGGGTGGGGGGGAGGGAATAAAGGGAAGCTGATATCAGAGTTCAAGAAGAAAGAAAATGCTTAGAAACCGATGGTGTAGCCATTGTAAAATTATGCTTGATCTAACTGAATTATGGATTGTTATCATATCTGCAAGAACTCCCAAGAAAATGATTAATTCAAAAATGATATTCTCCAAAAAAAGCACCCAATTATTCTATACATACTACCCAGGCTAAGACATAAAAAAGTGCCAGTGTGCTCTCTGGCTTGGAACTAGTTTGCGGCGAGATGGCCAAACACACCCATTATGGTGTCTCCCTCAGGAAAATGGTGACGAAAATTGAAATCAGCCAACATGTCAAGTACACTCACACTTTCTGCAGCAAAACCAACATGAAGAGATGCCTAGTGGGCATCTGGCACTGTGGTTCCCGCAGGAGAACAGGGGCTGGTGGGGCCTGGACCGGCAACACCACCTCTGCGCTCACATCAAGAGACTGAAGGAACGGAAAGACCAGGAGAAGCTCCACTACCTGAAACCCCTCTGGCTTGTAATAAGTGGGTTAATTTATGTAAAATATTTTTTTTAAAAGATTGTCAGTGCAGCTTTACTTAAGAGCTCATTCATTAAGTCCCTCAAATCAGTGACCTCTAACCCAACCTCCCCGCTGGAGTTCTCCCTTAAAAAGCCTAGGGGGTGGCAGCACTGTCCTCTGCGTTTGTCTAGGTGAGCCCTCAACTTCCCCTTCCAGTTCTCTTTGCATTCTTCAGTCACAGGGAGACCCCGGAGTCAATCTGTCCATTCCTAGGTTCCAGGGCCTTCTTCTTGGTGAAGCAGGCCAGCAATTACCTCGTGGATGAACCAACTTTCGGCACCTGCACATTCATTGTGTCTCCCACCTGAGGAAATCCATTCGATCCTGTATCAGCTCCCTATTGCCATTGTCACAAAGCACTGACATGTATGTCCTTATAGTTGTGGGCCCCAGATGTCCAAAATCAGTCTTCCTGCACTGAAGCCAAGGCGACAACAAGGCCACACCCTTTAAGGGAGGGTCCATTGTTGTCTCTTTTAGCTTCCAGTGTCTGTCCATGTCCCTGAGGGAATGGCTAGGTTATTTCGACCTTGAAGGTCAACATCTTCAGCTCTTTCTCTGTCTCGTCTTCCCCTGAATGTGTATGTGTTCAAGTATGTGGTGTGTAACTTCCTGCTGTCCTCATCCATGTGTGTAATATTGTCTACAGTTTGAACATATACAAACTCAACTGTTAACAGGGTATGCATTTGAAGAGTGAAGTTTAGGAAGGGGTGAGAGGGGACGTTGAATTTTTCACATATACTCTTCATTTGTCGACTTGGTGAGGTTCGAATGACAAAGTCATTCTGTGAACGTCTGTTATGTTTTTTATTATATATACGATCACATTTAAAACACTCATGACATGTATAGAGATTTTGGGAAGGATTCTCACAGCACACCTTTGAGGAGGGAAGAAGAAAGCGGTGCAGGAGTAAAAGAACATAGTTTTGACTTTCTCTTGGACTTAGAAAGATCTGCATCATGTGCCTTCTCTAGTGTGAAAATAGAGGCAGAGCGCAACAGAGATGGGAGCAGAGGACACACACCAGACCCAGTCCTGTCTGTCTTCGACTCTCTCCGAGATTGAATTCCAGCTGCCCCACTTCTCGCTCAGTGACTTTGACCTAATTGACTCACTCCACTTCAGAAACAAGGGATATCAGAAGCACAACCATTAGCATTATTGTGAATATGAAATAATACAGTGCCTGGGAGTTAAGCATTATCATAATTCAGCACTGGCATCCCTCAGAGGTTTTGTGGACTCATTCCAAAGGTTACAATAAATCAAATAGTGCAATAATGAAAATTAGGTGAGCTTGTTTATTTATTTTTGGAGGGGTGCTCTGGTGCATATAAAAGTCCAGTTTAAACTAGACTGTCATCTCTGAAATATGCTGCAGATGTAACAAGTCTGAAGTATTGCAAGAATGTTAGAAGTGTGATACACAGTCACCAGATGAGCACATGTTGTTGGAAAAATAGCATTAATAGACATGCTCAAATTAGGATGGTTTTTTTAAAAGGAAGGGCAGTGATGTGCGATGCAATAGATATGTCAGCTTGTATACTGTATAAGGAAGAGGTGGCCCTCTGCTGGTAGGAAGTGGTAGAGCGCCTATGGTCGCCACTGCTCTTCAAAGATGATTTTAAATATATTTATTCCTAAGAACTCATTGGCATTTATCCCAACCACTCATTTCAAGCCAACAAATAAAAGGAAACAACTGAAGAGTTGTAAGCAGGGATGTAACATACTCTGAGTTACTTTTAAAGAATTCATTTGTCATAGGGAAATCAGGCTTAATGGCAGGCTTGGTGTGACTCCCCCAGGTCTATGACCCTTATCCTTCCAGTCTGGAACTGCACTCACCCCTGTTTTAGAATAATCAACCACGTAAGCTGGGAAGAGCAGCATTGACCCAAGGACCAAGTCCAGAGGGTAGGTAAAGAAGCCGAATGGAAGCAGGAAACAGAGGAAAGAAGTGGGAGAAGGGATGGGACACTGAAGGATTTGAACCCAAGCACGTCTGAATTGTTGAGTGTAAGCTTGAGGATTTGTCCGGTAAATCCTTCACCTCATTCACAATTTAAAAGCTTGATAAAGTTAAATGAAAAGGGACCCACCAAATCCTTCGGCCTGCTCTGTGGGAAGTGCCTGTGCCAGACATGAGAGACGTCGTAAGGACACTGTTGCAGGGATAGAGGGCAGGGGGGTCACAATTCAGACGGATGACAGTGGCAGGGATGAGGAGAAGTGCGTCAAGGAGTCATGATTTTATTAAGTTGACTTCTGCTAAAGGGTGTGAAAGGCGTACTGGCAGCATTAGGCTCCTAACTGCAAAATCTGGGGTTCCAACCCACCACCCCCTCTCCAGGGAAGAAGAAGAGGCTGTCTGCTCCTGTGAAGACCGATGGTCCTGGAAACCCTGGTTAGGGTTGCTGTGAATCCGAATGGGCTGGATGGCATGACAATACTACTATAGGAAAGGACTCAGGGACGCTCCTTCAAGTGTGACAACAGCCCTTGTGTCCCCCTAAGGCTTTTGCAGAGCAAGTCCAGCGATCCCAGTTTAGTGTCCCCAACATGCGGAAGGAGGAGGCCCCCGGGGAGTGGGCAGAGCAGGGAATGGCTGCACAGAGAGTGGGGTGGATGAGGAGTTGGTTCTGGGGGGCTGGGCTTTGAGGCCAAGTTCATTCCAGCTTCAGGCCCTTTGTCTCTACTCTGCCTTGCCTGATAGCCCCTTCTCTTACCTGATTAAGCCCACCACATGTAACACTCTCCCTTCTTAAACGTGACAGAGTGTATCCCGTCACCCGGAACACAGAAACCCACCGGCAGCAAACCCAGACAGGGTTTCAGAGACTGTCAGGCTTTTGCATTTCCGCGCTCTCTTTTGTGACTGCCGTTTCATTGGTAGTCTTGAGATCGGTATAGAGACTTTATGAACCCTTTGCACCCAATTCTATTTTTTAATTAAATACTTTCATTAGGGGCTCTTACATCTCTTATCACAATCCACACAATCATTCATAGCGTCAAGCACATTTGTACACATGCTGCCATCAACATTTTCAAAGCATTTTCTTTCTATTTGAGCCCTTGATATCAGCTCATTTCCCCCCTCCCTCCCTCACCTCTCCCTCCCTCATGAACCCTTGATAAGTTATAGATTATTATTTTCATATCTTACATCATTTTCACCCAATTCTTTTTTTAAATCATTTGATAAGAGGCTCATACAACTCTGATCACAATCCATACAGACATCGTGTCCAGCACATCCGTACATTTGTTGCCATCATCATTCTCAAAACACCTGCTTTCTACTTGAGCCCTTGGTATCAGCTCCTCATTTCCCCCCTACCTACCCCAACCTCCCTCTCCCATGAACCCTTGATAATTTATAAACTATTATGATTATTTCATGTCTTACACTGACCAATGTCTCCTTCATCCAATTTTTTGTTTTCTGTCCCCCTGGGAGAGGGTCATATGTCAATTGGTTCCCCCTTACTGTCCCTCACTTTCCCCTTACCCCCCTAGTATCACTACTCCCATTATTAGTCCCGAGGGGTTTATTTGTCTTGGATTCTCTGTGTTGGGAGCTCTTATCTGTACCAGTGTATATGCTCTGGTCGAGACAGATTTGTAAGGTAGAATTGAGGTCATGATAGTCGGGGTCAGGGGGAGGAAGCATTAGGGAACCAGAGGAAGGTTGTGTGTTTCGTCGGTGCTATACTGCACTCTAACTGGCTCGTCTCTTCCTTTTGGCCCTTCTGACAGGGGGTGTCCAACTGACTACTAATGTGCTTTGGGTCTCCACTGTGCCCTCACATCAGTATGATTTCATTTTGTTTTGTTCTGGGTCTTTGATGCCTGATACCTGATCCCATCGACACCTCATGACCACACAGGCTGGTGAGGGATGCACACAGTTCTGACAAGAAATCCAGGATGACAGAATGGATGTCAGACAAAATTCTACTTTATAAAACAACATGGATATTTAAGGTTTTTAAAATAATTAAATCCTTTTATGAGGGGCTCATACAACTCTTATCACAATCCATACATACATCAATTGTGTAAAGCACATCTGTACATTCGTTGCCATCATCATTCTCAAAACATTTGCTCTCCACTTAAGCCCCTGGCATCAGCTCCTCGTTTTCCCCCTCCCTCCCCGCTCCCCCTCCCTCATGAACCCTATATAATTTATAAATTATTATTTGGTTATATCTTACACCGTCTGACGTCTCCCTTCGCCCACTTCTCCGCTGTCTGTCACCCAGGGAGGAGATTATATGTAGATCCTTGCAATCTATTCCCCCTTTCCACCCCACCCTCCCTCCACCCTCCTGGTATCACCACTCTCACCAGTGGTCCTGAAGGGTTCATCCATCCTGGATTCCCTGTGTTTCCAGTTCCCACTTGTACCAGTGCACATCCTCTGGTCCAGCTGGATTTGTAAGGTAGAATTGGGATCATGATAGTGGAGGGTAGGAAGCACTCAAGAACTAAAGGAAAACTGTATGTTTCATCATTGCTACACTGAACCCTGACTGGCTCATCTCCTCCCCGCTACCTTTCTGCAAGGGGATGTCCAATTGCCACAGATGGGCCCTGGGTTCCCACTCCCCACTCCCCCTCATGCACAATGCTATGATGTTTTTGGTCTTATATCATAATTTTTTTAAAACTAATACAAAGGTCTAAATATTCTATTTTATATGGTCCTTTAGAATTTTTTATAGTTTTAGGTTTTTAGATCTATGATCCATTTTGAGTTAACTAATGTGAGATGTGAATATGGACATCCAATTGTTTCAGTAACACTTATTAAAGACAATGCTTCTCTCCCCCATTGCCACCTCCAAAAACTGAATTGTGTTTGCAATTTTGTAAAACTCAATTTTTCATAAACATTGTATGATCTATAACTGAACTCTATTCTTTCCCATTGTTCTGTTTGCTTCTTTTGACACCAATACTGCAGTCATGATTACTGTAGCTTTATTACAAATAGACTTAACCTGAAATCAAATAAATGTGACCTTCAAATCAAGTTATTTTGAATACAATAAGTCTGTTACAGTTCTAAGGAATTTTAGAATCTGATGGTGAATTTTTACAAAATACCTTGTT
The DNA here is from genome assembly GCF_000313985.2 of Echinops telfairi. Lineage (NCBI taxonomy): Eukaryota > Metazoa > Chordata > Mammalia > Afrosoricida > Tenrecidae > Echinops > Echinops telfairi. The sequence continues at coordinate 3,435,987 of NW_022111376.1, forward strand.
GGAATTCTGACCAGGATGGCATTGAATATATACATAAATTTAATAAAATGACATCTTAATGATATTGAGTCTTCTGATCCATTTAAAAGGTATTCAGCTTATGCTAATATAAATGGTACTGAAGTGAATTCTGAATTTGAATCTGTATTAGAAATATATAATACTATAATATTACAATATTAATTTAAAATTGGGAAATAAAATATTTTCAGAAAAAATCAAAAAATCATGGCAACAAAATTTTAAAATGTTCAAGTCGAACAAATGCATGACAGTGACTCCAAAATAGCCAGCCATCCCAAGGAAAGTTATGTTGACACCCAAGACAGTCAATTCTTCCCACAAGTCCACAGCCCACTCTTTTCTGGTTGTATGAACAACAACAACAAAAACAGCAACCTACCAACCAGTAAATGATTTCACATCTTTAAAAAGAAAGCATTTACACTTTAAAAATTAATGGGATGAGGTGGGATTTCCTCCTTCTTAAACGTGTTTCTAGAGTCACTAAAAATAGTCACATTTATAAAATAGTTGATAAAAATATTCCTCCGTATTGTACAGGGCCTGCTGATAGGACGTGGTTGATGAACCTGAACCAGACTTGGCTTCTTTGTCTCCTGCTTCATCAGAGGCTGGACTCTCCTCGCGTCTGGTCTCTCCATCTTCGGCAGGTGAATCTTCTCTAGTTCTTGGTCTGCAAACTGTTTTTAATCTCTGCTCCCCTTTCCCCCTTTCCCTGCACTTTTTTGTCTGAAGATGTATCCTCTCCTGCTGCCTTTTCTGGGTCCTCTCCAACATTGGCAGGTGCAGGTTTGGCTGACAACCTCACCCATCTCCTCTTGGGCGCCTCGCCTTCACTGCCCCTTAGGTCAAACTGGCCTTCCTTTGGGGCATCTTGGCTGTGGGGAGGGCGCTTGCCGGATGCCTGTGGACTCCGGGGCACTGGGACACCTTGTGCTTTCTGGAAACTGGGTTGCCTGCCTGCTGCCGCTCTGCTCCCCCGCTTGAGCTGCTAGGACCCGGCGGTGGTGGTGGCGGTGGCGGTAGGACAACCTGATGGAGACTGTCAGCCTTGACAGGAGCAGACCACTGCCTCTTCCTTCTGCGGAGAGGCTGGTGGGTTTGAAGGCTCGACCTTGCAGTGCAAGCAGGCTAGTGCTTCATCCACAGAGCCATTGAGGATTCATGACTGAGCAGAATGTGGTGTATAACAGGGCGTTTCATGGGGTTTGCCCGTTTCCACCCGACTGTAGCCTAAATCCAAAGCCAAACCCAAACCTCGATCAAGCCCACTGCTGTTGAGCAATGCAATAGGACAGGGTAGAGCCGCACCTTAGGTTTTCAGAGACTGTACATCTGTACAGAAACAGGCCGTCTCATGGTTCTCCTGAGGAGCCAATGGGGCCTTGGAAGCACAAACCTTTGGGTTAGCAGCCGAGTGCTTTCACCACTGAGCCACCAGGGCACCAGTCACCTCAGGGCAAGAGTTGCTAAGGGCCCGCATTGTCTCTGGTCTCAAACCACTGCCCCTGAGATAAAAGGCCTCAAAAGGGGTCATTAAAGGGAGCATGCTCTGGCTCCCTTCTGCCCCCTCCCTGTTCACATGAGCGCTGGACACTGAGCAGGGAAGCTGATGTATTTCTGTTACGGAGTCGGTGAGGAATAAACTAATCGGTCTTAAATGCAGCCAGGAGTATCCTCAGACGTGAGGCTGGGGAGATTATGCGACAGGGGACTTTGCGATGATCCTGGAGAAGGGCATCATGCCGGGAGAGAAGCAGGTCAGGAGAAAGGGCGAAGGCTTTGCAGGAGACGGACTGGCCCCCTGTCTGCCACGCTGTGCTCAGACAGAGAGCGGTTGTAAGATGGTGCAGGACCGGGCGGCCACTGAGAGTCCAAGTCAACTAGAAGACACCTCACGACAACCCTCCCACAAGGGAGGAGAAACGAGGGGTTCTTTCTGATGGCAAACCGAGTGTTTCAGTCTGAGAAGAAGCCAGCAGAGCTGGGAATGTGACAGGGTGACGCAGAGGGCAGAGGAAGAGCCCCCACAGCGGTGCCACTCGGTCGGACAACGCAGCCCCCCTTGATGGGCTTCCTCTCAGGGAGATGGAAGCAGCATGGCAGCCTGACTGGCCCAGGCCTGCACTGTGCTACTCGGGTCCATCACTGTGTGCGTGTTTGGGGAGCAGTTCCTCTATGGCTCCTGCGGGTGAGCCTAGAAAAGGAACATCTGGGGGTGCGCCACAGCGACCTCCTGCAGCGGGTTCTTGGGATGGCTCCTTCCGCCACACTCAGCTCGCACCCCTTCTCGGCTCAGGGGTGAAGTGACTGCCCAGTCACAGCAAGTCCTTAAAAGTCAGAGACTCTTCCTGCTGCTGGGTCTTGGGGTACAAGGGACCCTCGCATGGCCAGGACACTGCCATCCTGTTTAGTCTGTTGTGATGGGGCAGTGAATCCTGATGCACAGCACCCCCTCTGGGGATCAGAACCTCTAACTCTTCAGGGTTGAGGAGACACGAAGCAGCAAGCTGGTCCCTGGAGCCTACTGGGAAGAGGGCTACCTCAGCGCAAACCCTGCGGCAGCCTGGCTGGTGCTGCTCGCCATGGGATCCGACCAGGGGTGCCATCCCTGTGGGTTTCTGAGGTTCTAACTCTTGTGACTGAGAGCCTCCAGGAAGCCTGGACGCAGGATAATAAAGGGGGATGAGGTAGCATATTGGAAAGCATTGGTGAAGACAAATTTGAAAAAAAAATGTTTCATCTTTGTACCTGGTCATGCTCAGCCTGTCCGTTTGCAGGCATCCCCTGACGATAATGTGGGTTTGGTTTCCGACTACCGCAATTAAAAAAGAAAAAACTATCTAGAGAAAGCTAGTCACACACATGCTTTGCCTTCTATGTTTACACTACCCTGTAGTCTATGAGGGAGCCCTGGTAGCATTGTGGTCACGAGTTGCATCGTTAACCACAAGGTCAGCAGTTCAAAACCATTAGCTGTTCTAGGAGAGAAGGACAAGGCTTCCTCGTCCTGTAAAAAAAAAAAAAAAAGGTATGACCGTGGAAACCCACAGGTTCTGCCCTGACCTATAGTGCTGCAACGAGTTGGAATGGACTCAATGGCCGTGAGCTTAGGTTTAGTTGGATAGTCTGAGGAGTGCAAGATAGCGTGATCAAACTGCTTGACACCCCGTGGGAATTCCACCAAGCGGTCCAGACACAGGAAGTGAGCAACAGAATTGCTTGATACAGGGGTGCCCAACCCCTTGCATTTGTAAAACAAAACAAGAGCACGGTCTTTGCAGAGTGGAATACAGTAGAGGGGCCATGTACAGTCCCATGCATTTGCTATCAGGGAGGGAGTCAGGCAGGCGTACCCACAGATCACGGCAGCATTGGAAAAGACCAGTGAAGTTGGCTGACTCGCGGTGACTCCCTATGTTTCATGAGGAAAACTGTTCCATAGAATTGTCAACGGCAGGCATTTCTTTGGCAGCTGCTCTCAGTGGACTCATACCTCCATCCTTTGGGTTAGCAGTCAAGCCCCTAATCTTGGTACCACCCAGGGACTCCATCCCATAACTGGGGCACTGCTTACTTCCATGTCGATTGTGTCCTGGTGACTGCAGTTTGGATTGGCAGGGGGTGGCGGGGAGGGTCAGGTTTGCCCTAAACCTCATGCCTTTCAGAAGTCATTTACTGATGGAATGGAGCAGACGTGTCCAGAGAAGACCTTCGGACTGGGCATGCTTTGGGAAGTTGAGCTGTGGAGGTCTGGCCTGCCTGGGAATGAGGAGTGTGTGTGGGCCTGCACTCTGGTCTGCACCACCCGGAACTGCTCAGGGCAAGGAGCCTCTGGTGAGGCAGCCAGGCCGAAAGCAGAGAGGCTCGCCCGAAGGAGTGCCAATCTAGGCTGGCAGGTGGGAGCTGGGCCTGCAGACACAGTGGGAGAGAAACCCCCCAGGAGAATCACCCCTGTGCTGTCACCCAGGGCACCCACTGAACTGTGATTCTAGGGGGAATGCTGGAACAGGTTGTCATTTTGGGCAACTTAAGGCACCACAAAGAGACACATGAGATTCACTCACAGTCCCGGGCCCCCCTCTAAGCTTCCCTGGCTTTGGGTCTCCTGTCTGAGCAGCACTCCCGTCAGGCACCTCGAAGCCCTGAAGGCAGTAGAATCCTTGAATTGGCAATCATGTCCTGTAGTGCAAGGGAGCAGAGCTATGACCAGGCAAGTAGCTCCACGCTCCTGTACTCATGTCCACGTGGGAACAGGAGGGTTTCCATGCTGTCTGGGCCAGTCAGGCAAAGCTGCCCACTCTGCAGGGGCTAGCTGTCCAGACTCCCACCATCCCCACCTCGCTCAGCTCCTTCCATCTCCAGACAGATCAGACCAGTCTCAGAAGAGACTTGGTCCAAGAACAGTGCACACATAGCCCATGGACCTGCCAGGACCCCCAGGACAAACATCAGAGGCAGGGCCGGCCAGGGGCCTAGAGGCAGAGGCTTGGACTCTCCCAAGCCTGTTTATGATCCTGGCGCACCTTCTGACAGCCAGCATGGACATACAGACGAGGGTGGTGAGCCTCCGGGGAGGAGCTCGCCCAGGACAGCCATTTCGCTAGAATAGCCTTTGCCTTTCGGAGCGCGGGCAGTGCGCGGAGCCCCTGGCTAAGCAAATGGTGGCATGTGCAGGTGCACACAACGGCCCTGGGTCCCCAGTCACAGACTTGTACATACACACCACACAGGCCTGTGCATGCAGACGCACACACGGAGTACCTGTTCAAGACAGGTACGAGTGCGCCGGCGCACATTCAGCTGCACGTGGTCTTCAAGGCAGGTGAGCCTGCACTTCCTCAGAGCCCCCATGCCCGTAGACAGCCGAGTGCTCACCCAGTGTGACTCAACATGGGGCTGGGGTTTCAGGTAGAAGGGCATTAAGAAGATAGCACAATGGTCTAAATGCTTGCCTCAGCTGCCAGAGTTGATGGTCCGGTGGAAGTTGGCAGAGGAGGCGCGGCTAAGCATCTGGAAGAATGGGCTTGCTGTCACCAACCTGTCAGAGCGGTTGATGCATGGAGTTTTTGAAGTTCAGACTCAATTAAAAAAACAAAACAACCTCTAGTCTGTTGTCTTTCACCCTCCCTTCAGTCTCTCCTCCCTGGGGAGGGCTCCTCCACCCTCCTGGGGACATAACCCATCCCAGGTCACACCCACCTCCCTCTATCCTCCCAGTCTAAGGGAACTCACATTCCATGCCCCAGCCCTACCATATAGCCTAGAGCCCCATACTAGCTACTGCCCACCCCTCCACCCCCTAAAAAGTGAGACTCAGTAGTAACACTCAAGCAGATTTATTAAAGATAAACATGAACTAGAATCATTGAAGGGAAGGATCATAACAGAGGGGACAAGTAACCACCACCAGGGACACCCCCCCCTCCCCCTGGGGTCCCCAGCGAGGACCCTCAGCAGCCCACAGGCTGCCTCCTGTCAGGACAATGAACTCTGGCAACGTCCAATACTTCTGGAGGTCCCTTCCCAACTCGATCGGCTAAGGTGGGATCCTGCCTTAAGCCCCCCCACCCCGCCGTCCCTCTCCCCCAGGACAGGCAAAGGGCAATACTGAAAGAAAGCAAAGAAAACGGCATCAGATTGAGGAAACTGAGTCACGAACAACTGGAGTGGAGCTTCCGGCAGCCAGCCCCACCCCTAGACCTTCCTTCTTCCTGCCGTCCTGAGGTGGGCGTCACCCCTCACTGGCCAAGGCACTGAGATCCAGTGCCTGCACTCTCTGCCGCAGGAGCACTGCCCACGTGAGCTGGGGTGGAGGCGTGCCCACCTTCCTAAGGGGCAGGGGCACCCTTTGCAGCAGCATCGGCTTCTGGGCCAGCCACAGTGGGCGATCCAGGCATGTCGATGGCCATGTTGGACTCTCCAGCAGTTGGGTGGGCCTGGGCGGCCCCTTCATCCTCTGAGTCGGCATCTTCGTCGTCTGGGTCGGCACCTGCAACACCCAGGCTGGCCTCAGTGGATCCTTCGTCATCTGAGTCGGCCCCTTCCTCGTCTGGGTCAGCACCTGCAGTGCCCAGGTTGGCCTTGGCAGCCCCTTCGTCATCTGAGCCAGCATCTTCGTCGTCGGGGTTCGCCCCTTTGTCATCTGGGTCGGCTCCTGCAGCATCTAGGTTAGCCTCGGCACCACCTTCGTCGTCTGGGTCAGCACCTGCAGCGCCCAGGTTGGCCTCGGCAGCCCCTTCGTCATCTGAGCCGGCACCTTCGTCGTCTGGGTTGGAATCTCCATCATCTAGGTCAGCACTGAGGTCGGGTGGACTGACCTGTTCAGAGTATCCAGCCGGGGATGTGAACTGGGCTGTGGCAGAGGCTGCTGCCGCTTCATAGGGCCCTTGCTGCAGCTGGAGCACCAGCCTTCTTTCCTGGGGAGGCTCGACCTCCTCCATCATCTCCTCCATCTCCTCCGACTCCTCCGACTCCTGGATCAGCTGCAGCAGCTCCACAAAATCAGGGGCCCGGCCTTGGACACGTATGCGCCTCAGCTTGTTGTACAACAAGACGTTAGGGTGACCTCGCGTCAGTACCTGCCGCATGCGCACCTGGTCAGCGACAGATGGGTGAACTGCCCCTTTCTCCATGGCGGTCTGCAGCAGCCCTTCCAGACGCATCAGGTACTCAAACAGGGTCTCCCCGGGTTGCTGGGTGCAGGTGAGAAACTTGATCCGCGAGGCCATGCATGAGTCCTGAGTGCCAAACACCTGCACCATGGCCACCAGGCAGTCCTGCATGGAGAGATTGGGGTCTTCGGCCAGGAGGGTGCATAGGACATCCAGGGCTGGGCCGCTCAGGCAATCCACCAGGCGCCGCTTCTTCTCACTGTCTGACAATTGGTGCCACTGGTGCATAATGTTGTAGGCATGTTCCACCCAGGCTTCGAAGGGCTCCTCCCCGGGGCCTGCTGTTTCCTCGCCTGAAAAGGGTCTCAGTTTCGGGTAGCCCAGGCTGTCCATCATGGGCTGCAGGGAGCTCCTCCACTGCTGGGCCCATTCTTCGGGGCCTCTTCTTTCTCCACGGGCTGCTGCCTCGCCCCGGGCCCCAATATCCTCATAGCCTGCATCACCGGCCGCTCCTGCCTCACCTGCTCCAGCTGCCTCACCTGCTCCAAATACCTCGCCCTCACCTATAGCTGCTGCCTCACCTGCTGCTCCAGCCTCGATTTGGAATTCTATCCCATTTGCTACTCTGGCTTCAACTGCTTCTATCCAATCTGGCTCTTCCTCTGCCTCTACGTGTGCTGCTGCTCCTATCTCTGCCTCTTCCTCAGCCTCAGCCTCAGCCCCTGCCCCAGCCTCTGCTTCTGCTCCTGCCTCAGCTTCTGCCCCTGCTCCTGCCTCAGCCTCTGCTTCTGCCCCTGCCTCAGCCTCTGCTTCTGCCTCAGCCTCTGCTTCTGCCCCTGCCTCAGCCTCTGC
>NW_022111376.1:3443576-3445472 GCF_000313985.2 Echinops telfairi
AGGACATCCAGGGCTGGGCCGCTCAGGCAATCCACCAGGCGCCGCTTCTTTTCTTTCTCTGACAGGTGGCGCCACAGGTACAGCATGTTGTAGGCGTGTTCCACCCAGACTTCGAAGGGCTCTTCTTCAGGATCTGCTGCTTCCTGACCTGAAAAGGGCCTCAGCTCCTGAACGCGCAGGTTCTCCAACATAGGTGGCAGAGCATTCTTCCACTTACGCATCCAATCTGGGGGCCTTCTTCCTTCTCTAGGGGCTGCTGCCTCGCCCCATGCCCTGATATCCTCGTAGCCTGCCACTGCCGCTCCAGCTGCCCCACCTACTGCTCCAGCCTCTTCTCCTGCTTCAACTGCTCGTCCTTCCTCTCCAGCTGCTCCTACTCCACCTGCTGCTCCTTTCTGACCTGAGGAGCCAGCCACATTCTCCACTGCTACCTCGCCTGTACCCGCTGGCACATCCTCATAGCCTGAATCACCTAGCACTCCGGCCTCAGCTGCTGCTTCCCTTTCTAACAGACCTTCTACCTCTTCGGAGGCCACTACCATTCCTTGAGCCTCCACACTTGCCTCTCCTGCCTCAGCTGCTGTGCTCGTCACAGGCTCCATTCCACTTTCACTGGTGCCTCCTGCCTCGCCTGCAGTTCCTCCTTCAGACGGAGCAGCTGCCTCATCTGAGACCCCTATGGCACCTGCCATGGCCACACCTGCGGCTCCCTCAGCTGTGCCTACCGCCTCACCTGCCCTGCCAGCCGGCACGGGGCCTGGAAGCTCATCTCGGGAAGCTAGAGTCCCCTCTAGCTCAATATCAGGGACCTGGGGCAAGCAGACCACCCTCCAGGGTCCCCCTTTGCCTGGAATCTGTCGGGGGATCACGCTACGGTTTAAATAATCAGCGAATTCCACCAAGGCGACCCTAGTTCCCAAGTCCCTCCTGAAGACTTTGCCCAGCACTCGGCACGGGCCCAGGGGCCAGAGGGAAGCCCGGACAGCCTCCTCAAACTCTTCCTCGGCACAGTCTTCCGGGATGCCCAGGAGCAGCAGTGAGCGCTGTGCGTTCACGCCCATCCACCTGCACCAGTCCCGCAGCATCGCCAGCGCCATGGCTGTGGACCTGGGGACAACCAGAAGGGGGCATTCCAGTTTCTACAGGGTACGGTCCCAGCGAAGAGAGCGACGTAGGTGCCACCACCCCTATCCCCGTCCCCCGCTGCCCGCCCCAAGATGACCAAGACCTTACCACACTTGCACCTCTGCACTGTTTGCCCTGCCCCCTTCTCTCCTCCGCACCCCACCCCCCACCATAGCTGGGACCCTGGTCTCCCCCCTACCCCCTTCTCTCCTCCGCACCCCACCCCCCACCATAGCTGGGAGCCTGGTCTTCCCCTCTTCCCTGGTCCGTATTCAGTTTATGCTTGTGTTTAGGAAAGTAGTTATCGATGGATGGCATTTCCCTAGGTGTTTGCTGTGCTGTTAACTTTCGATACTCATTGTGATACCCGTGGAGGAGCAGAATCGCCCGGGGAATCTGGGCGCCATCTTTCCAGCGGCTGATCGATCCCCAGGCCTTTCTCCCTCGGAGCCTCTGGGTCACTTACAAACCACAGGGCTATTGACGTTTTCTGTTCGATCCAGGATCAGTTTGGGGCGGGGGTGGGGGGGGGTACTGCTTCATTTCCACACAATCTCTCAGTTCAACTAAATGACCAAAATGAGTTGCTGGCATAAACCAATTCAAACTCGCAGCTACGGAGCCGATGCCGGCTCACAGCGACCTAGACAAGGTGGCACTGCCCCTGTGGGTTTCCCAAGGCTGTATGTAATACTTTTTTTTTTTTTTTAGCTGTATGTAATTCTTTAAGGGAGTAGAAAGCCCTGTCTTTCTCCCACGGAGCGCCTGGCG
>NW_022111376.1:3448302-3456054 GCF_000313985.2 Echinops telfairi
GCCCAGGGACCCCAGCCCGGTCCCTTCCACGGTGGAGCCCACTCGCACCCCCGCACCCCCGGGACACGGGTGCAGTGGACAAGGGTGGGCTTCCGGTCAGCCGGGCGGCCCGGCACACATCACTGCCCGACATGGCCCCTTCCCCAACTAGGACGGGAGCACTTTTCTGCCTGGCGAGCGGTGGAACGCCACTGCCCACTGGGCCCGCAGCACGCCTTCAAAGACCACATCGGCTCGAGAATATAAAGGAATGTCTGGTCAATCAGATATGGGCCTTGAGGGGGTCTAGCTTGACCAGAACTTCCTAAGAATGGGACTTTGGCAAGCCTGCCATTACTGCTTCACAGGCTGTGGCGGGCACTGCCCTCGCCTTGCCTCGCCTTGCTTCTCTGGGCACAAACATAAGTAGTGAGGGCAGAAACCTAACAGGAAGCCCACACTGCTTTTTCTGACTATGTGTGCGTAAGGGCCTCCCTGTGAACACTGCGGTAGAATTGAATGAGTGATTATGAAGCAGCGCACCGCCCCCCCCCACACACACACACACAGTCTCCTGAATGTGACTGCAAAACTCCTCCTATTAGGAAACCAAGTTGCCGCCCCCAACTACGGCCTCTAAGTTGCTCATGTGACATCCTTGAGCCAAATCAATGTGGCTGGTGTGTTGTTCTTGGTGTTAGGTGCCATCGAGTCGCTGCTGACTCCTAAGGATTCCATGTCCAACGGAAGGAAACACTGGGCCCTCCACGCTATTGCTCCTATGCTTGTGCCCATGATGGCAGTCGCTGCAGCAGTCGGAAAAGCCCATGCGTATAATCGCTGTTTGTGTTGTTGTTGAAAAAAGATATTTGCTATGAAGAAGTCCTTGATCTTGCAAAGTTCTCTCATGCCATCTCCAGCTTCTTTTTTATCTCTAATGTCATATTTTTCAACTACTGCTTGTTACTTTTGGTTTCCAACCTTGGATCCAATAACCGATAATTAACAGTGCATTTGATTGCATGTTTCATTAATTACTGTTTGAAGACATTGATAGCCTTATTCAATTTCTTTATCCCTAGCCTTGGTGGTGACATGGTTAAGAGTTGGCCGGTCATTGAAAGGTCAGCAGTTTGAAACTACCAGCCGCTCCTGGAGATAAAGACGGGCTTTCTTCTCTTGGCAAGAGATCCAGTCTTGTAAACACCCAGGGGCAGACCTACTCTGTCCCCTTGGGTCGCTAGGAGTCGGCATTGACTTGATGGGCAGTGAGAAGTGAGAGGTTTAGTGTTGGGTGCACAAATTTGAATACTAGCAGTATTGATAGGAATGCCTTCGATGCATATAAATAGAATCTTATCCCAGGCAGCATTGCATTTCAATATAGATCTTGAAATGTCCTTTTTGCCCCTTACTTTTAGTTGCCTGAAAAGACCAATAATCAAGCATTTATTAGTTCTCATGTTTTCTTTTTTTTAAATCATTTTATTGGGGGCTCTTACCACTCTTGTTACAAACCATACATCAATTGTATCCAACACATTTGTACATATATTCCATCGTTCTTTTCTAGACATTTACTTTCCATTGAGCCCTTGGGATCAGTTCCTCCTTTTTACCCTCTCTCCTCCCCATCCCCAACAACCCTCATGGCCCCCTGATATATTGTAGATTGTTAATTATTTTCAAATCTCACACGAACCGCTGTCTCCCTTCCCCTCTGGTGAACCCTAGCTGCGAGGGTGTGGTTATGTGCCATTCATTGTGACCAGTGACCGCCTCCCTCCCTCTCCACCTCTCCCTCCCTTCCCCCTACCCTTTTAGTATCTCTATTCCCATTCCTGTTCCTGGGTTCCATGTGTTGGTCTCCAGGGAATAGAGGTATAATTGATTGACCCATTGATTGACCCTGATTGACTCACCCCCTCCCTGCACCCCCTCTGTGGGGGGTGTTACATTGTCTATAAATGGGCTTTGGGTCTCCACTCCGACCCCCCTCCATTCTCACCAATGCATTTTTCTTTGTTTGTTTACTATTTGTTGTGAATCTTCTGATGCCGTTGCCCAGTCTCGACACCTGAAATGTCCATTTTGAGGATAAGTGGAATGCCATTCTTCTTGATTGTGTTATTCCCAGCATAGTAAACTGTTACATTTTCTGATTCAAAATGGCCAATAGTGATCTTTATGTGTTCCATTTCACGTTTTAGGACTTCCGATTTTGCTTGATTCACACCTTGTACATTCATATTGTTAGTAGATTTTTGCAGCAGTTTCTTCTCACTTTGAGCTGTGCCGCACCAGATAATGGAGGTCCCGAGGGCTTTATTCGCCCCAGGCTTCACTTCTTTCCCATCATTATGGTCTATGCTGCTGGCAGTTCAAGTGGTCGTGAGATAGCTTCCAGCATCACAGCAAGACACACCACTGGCAAGGGAGGGCATCTTGGTTTAGCAGACATGAATCCATCAGTTCTTCTAAGGTGCTGGCCAGTCCATTTGGGCCCATCAAAGTGACCCGTGTGACAGTGGAGAATTGCCACACGGGGTTTTGAAGCTGGTGTTGTGGGCTGGGTGTTGGCCTGGTAACCACAAGGCTGGCGGTCCAAACAGCCAGTTCCTTCGAGTGAGAAAGATGAGGCCGTCTGGGCCAAGAGTCAAAGTCTGGTTGATGGCAGTGGGTTAGATTTGTCCGTTTGAATCTTTATAGGAAAACAATGTCAGGTCTTTCTTCCTTGGAGCTGCTCAAACTAAAACCAGACTCACTGTCAATTCCATGTCATAACAATGCTATAGACAAGGGAGCAAAACCCCTATGTTTCCAAGACTGTAGCTCTTTGCAGGAAAAGAAAGCTTCCTCTTTCTCCCACAGAGTAGTGGATGGTTTTGAACATCTGACCTTATTCTAGCAGCCCTACCATGCCACCAGGCCCCTAAGTTTAAGTGGCAGCCAGGCAGTTCAACATTTGCACTATTAGTGCTCCTTGCCTCTCAGCTTAAAAAAAAAAATTCGCTGCTAAGGAGTCAATGCTGACTCATAGTGAGCCCCTGTGAGTGTCTGAGACTGTCACTGTTCACGGGAGTAAATAACGTTGTCTCCCCCCAGCAGAGCTGCTGCTGGTTTTGAACTGCCAACCATGCAGATTGCAAGCCAAGGGGTAACCCCGAAACCACATGGAAATCCTGTGTCAGTCCAGTGGTTGTGTTTCAAATGTTCTTTAAGCAATCCCTGCAGAGCGCTGTGTCCCTGAGCGCTTCAGAGAGCTGGATGATGGGGGAATTCATTGGAACTCCTTGAGACCAGAGAACAATGGTGGTTAAAGGGAGTTCCATCCTCAGGCCCATCCTTCCCGCAGGACCTCAATACAAGACACAAAGCCAGACACGGGCCCGCCACACCCCTCCACCAGAAATGATGAGAGTACTTGCTTTTCCCCATGGGTCCATCGGGACAATATATTAGCAAACCTCAAATCCCTGAACTTTGGCTTCCCTTCACCCTGAGTCAACATACAGTGCCCCCCACTCCCCGGCCACGACTTAATGTGCTCCCCCTGCGACCTGGCTAGCCGGGGAGGGAAACATTCCGAGTTGCTCTCCTGTGGAGTCACCCATTAGGCTTACTTCCCCACAGCCAGGTGTCTTCCAGCCTTAATTACTCCTGTCTCGATAGAAGAGAAACCCTGCTTCCCTCATCTCCTTCTGCTCATCCTGCGAAGTGGTCTGGTGGGAATGGACTGTGGTGCCCTCTTCAGTACTACAAGTTCCCTTCTCTGCTTCTCCTCCTGAAGAAAGCATATGTCTAGGCCAGTCTGGGTCGCTTGGTTCAGGGAGACAGCCTTTTCCCACAAGTCTCTGAGACCCACGCAGCACTTTGGACTGCAGCTGATCGCAGGTGCAGACAGCAGGTGCAGAGAGGCAAGCCTCAAAGTGAAACAACTCTGCAGATGACCCAAAGGGTAAGTGCCTGCTGTTTGCACCCTGGTGAGAGTTGATTACAGAGAGAATGCAATGGACAAGGAAATGGGTTGGTTTTTGTGGCAGACACCGTTTAAAAATAATTGAATGTATTACTGACCATACATAGTGTCGACTATGAATGGCTAATTGTAGGCAAACAACACCACAGAGTCTGAGACACAGACACAAATGGGGACCCCATAGGTACTAACAACTAGGAATGCCATACAGTTCTGAAAAGGCTTGCTTTAGTACCTTGCCCCTACACAAAGTGAATTTGAGGAAAGCTAAGCGTTACTTCAGATAGGACAAAGTTTCCTCTGCTAGCACCTCTTTTCATCAAGGTGAAAGGACCTTTGTAATTTTGCCAAGTGCCTTCCAGGAAATTTCCAAGAATTTAGGGTGAAAAGGGATCTCATGAAAGATTTTATTCGGGGAGGGTGTTAGATAAAATGTCTACAAGCTATCAAGAGAAGTGACTGCTTGGGTCATTAGAATCCTTGCAGAGAAAGAAATGATGCTTAGTACCTGGTTAACTAAAGTGACAATAAAGGATTGTAGAAAAAAATGTTGGGGTGACAGGTTTGTAAAATGCACCTTAATTCTTGAAAAAAGTTAGAAGACTTTGTGTGGTAGTTACATAATCTGTTGTCAATTTGAGACTTATAAGTGAAGGAGTGGGGTTTGGCCTGTCAATCAGATCATAGCTAGATGACCTCATTTGGAGGCGCTAAGGAGAAAAATAGCTCGGTGGAGGCAGGACACATGCTCAGTCCCTGCAAGGCATTCTTGTTGACAAGCCACATGGAAACAGGCTGATGGCAGCCAGAGCCTGGGAGCTGGAGAAACCACGTGGAGACCCCTGTCAGCGCTGAGATGCCACTACCACCACTGGATCCACAAGACTTTCCGCCCACTGACCTGTGATCATCCTGCATTAGGCATCATTCCACGGATTTCGTGAGTCTGAAGAGGACTTTATAGATTGGTATTGGACATATGGGCTAAGACCGAACTTATGGACTCGATCTGGACTGGGCTGGGATGTTTTCTTAATATACAGCTACTCTTGTATATAAATCTCTTTCATATACACATCTGAGTCTCTCTGGATTTGTTTCTCTAGTCAACCCTGACTAACACACTTTGTTTTCTTAAAGAATCAAGGATGCAATAACAGCAGTGTAAAGCATGGGAAATGGATCTGGTAAGATCCAAAGGAGCCCTGCCTGGTGCCACACTGGATCAGGCATTGTGCACAAAGCCAATGATTCAACCCCACAAACTGCTCTTTGTGAGAAAGGCGAGGCTGTCTGCTGTCATCATATTGACAGCCTATGGAGTAATCCTATTCTATCCTACAGGGTCTCTGAGCTGGAAGAGACTCGCGGCAGGAGCCTTTTTGGTTGTTGTTTAGGTAGATTACTCAGAAGGAAAAGAAAGACCTTCACAAACCTTTATTAAGATCATACCAATAATCTTAGAAAATGCTGTCATTTTGACAGAGTGAAAGCCAACTTCTAGCTTTGCACCAGTATGCTTTGAGACCTCATCTCCCTTTTTAAAATACCTCATAAATAAAACTATCAAATTTCATCTAGCTTTGACTATGACAAAATACCTTTTATGGAAACCTCAGGCTTTGTACTGCCTGTTTCTCTTCTTCTATCTTGAACAACCATTTTACATCAGGACAAAATGATTCTCATTTTCCCTTAACCAAATCACCTATCATAATACCTTGCACACTTAACTTAGTCTAAGTCTAAGGTTTAAAGTTAAGAAAAGGTCTTGGAAAAATATCTTCAAGATGAGACTGTACTGAGGAGATAAAGTTTTGATAAAATGAATTCAATTTTATTAATTAGTGGATGAATTAACTTATGATCTGCTGCACAAGACCACTTTGGAGTATTGAAGAGCAAGGATGTTCCTTTGAGGACTAAGGTGCGCCTGACCCCAGGTGTCGTGTTCTCCATGGCCTCCTATGCACATGAACGTTGGACATTGAATAAGGAAGGCCAAAGAGCAATCAGTGCATTTGAATTGCAATAAATATTGAAAGTATCCTAGACTGCTAACAGGACAAACCAAAAGAAGTACAGCCAGAATGCTCCTTAGAGGCAAGTATGTCAAGACTCTGTCTTACATACTGTGGACCTGTTGTCAGGAGAGAATGGTCCCTGGAGAAGGACATCATGCTTGGTCAAGTGGAGGGGCAGTGAAAAAAGAGGCAGGCCCTCAAGGAGATGGACGGACACAGTGGCTGCAACCATGGGCTCAACCATAGGAGCAAGTGTGAGGATGGCTCCGGGCCAGGCGGGGTTTCCTTCTGCTGTACCTAGGGTCGCTATGAATCAGCACTTCGTAACAACAACATGGATGTTTTAGGAATATTCCACTAAGTAAGCATGTCTTTATCTCTAAATCCCTCAGAATAGGGCCCCTTGAAGAGATTTTATAATCCACTTTGGTAGAAACAACCGGGGGACTGTTCCACACCTATACAGCCATAAGCTGCCAAGTGCCATGAGAGAACTGCAGCATGGATTCTACCAGGGCAGCCAGGAGTTAGGCAGAATCAAGGGGTCCATACAGAAAGAGAATGTTTGGAAATGGATTGTGGTAGCAAATGTACAATTCTGCTGGACGTGATTAAACTCTGGAATGATTTGATATATGTATTAATCCCAATTAACAAAAGAAAAAGAAGATAAGTAAAACACACACAAATGTATGTGTGTGGTCCAGTAAAAAATAAATAAAATTGATGAAATGAGTCCAAAAGGAGAAAAATGATAAGGTGTTAAAGTTTAACCTAACCACATCTGCCGTACACTTGCCAGTGCACTCTGCATGATAGCAAGGCTATTCACATCCCTGCTCTATGTTCACAGGCGATTCACCAGAGGCTTGATCTATGTGTTTTTCCCCGTCACTGTTTTTGTAATTGGAACAACTCTAAAATGAGTCAAAGGGGAGACCAAATGATAAGATGTTACATTTTAACCTAATCGCATCTACCATAATTGACTTTACAACGGTCTCTGTCTTATCACAAAGCTATTCACATCCATCAACTATGGTCATAGAGGATTCACCGGAGGCTGAATCATGTGTGGACGCTGCTAATGGATTTTGTACTTCCACTGTCATCAGAGCCTTCTGCAAACCAGGTGTTCTCAGTTTAAGCTCTGCTACCATTGCGAAGGAGACCTTTAAGAAGTTTTTTAAAAATCATTTTATTGGGGACTCGTACAACTCTTATCACAATCCATACATACATCCATTGTGTGTCAAGCACATTTGTACATTTGTTGCCCTCATCATTCTCAAAACATTACTGAACCCTTGGTATCAGCTTCTCATTTTTCCCCTCCCTCCCAGCCCCCCCTCCCTCATGAACCCTTGATGATTTATAAATTATTATTATTTTGTCATGTCTTACACTGTCTGATGTCTCCCTTCACCCACTTTTCTTTTGTCCATCCCCCAGGGAGGAGGTTATATGTAGCATCAATGAACAAAAACCTTCTGGTTTTTAACTGCAAAGTACAACTTTATTGAGGCTGTGGACTACATTTTTTTAAACATTTTATTAGGGGCTCATACAACTGTTATCCCAATCCATACACACATCAATTGTGTAAGGCGCATTTGTATATCGTTTCTCAAAACATTTTCTCTCCATTCAAACCCCCGACATTAGGTCCTCATTTTTCCCCTCCCTCCCTCCCGCATGAGCCCTTGATAGTTTATAAATGGGTATTTTGTCATATCTTGCCCTGTCCGACGTCTCCCTTCATCCACTTTT
>NW_022111376.1:3457652-3464984 GCF_000313985.2 Echinops telfairi
GGGAACCACGTATACAACATTTCCCTGCCTTCATCTTTGGGTCCCAAAAGCCATGAGAATAGCTCTCACACTCAATTTTCAGGAACCCAGGGACTCACCTCACAGTCACCACAGTCTGAGAGCTAAGCCTCAATTTCCAGTCAGAAACACGAGGGAATCTCACACACACACACACACACACACACACACACACACACAATCTTCACATTTGGAGAGTGAAGGATTTTAGAACTGAGAAAACTCCCCCCACAAACACACACACCTTCTCCACACTCAGAGAACAGAGGAAACCCCCCAACCTTCAAGTTGGCATTCCCAAGGAACACTTCTTGAAAGTGGAAGATGCGAGCTTCACAGATAATTTCAGGGTTAGGAGAATTGGGGGGGCCTAACCCCCATCCATCTCCAGGGTCAGAGAGCCAGAGGACCTTCTGCCCATCCCCTGTGCATGCCCTGGGGTAAGAAAGCCCAGGGGGAAAAAACAAAAACAGGAGAAGCCTCAGAGAATGGGCAGTGCACGCATTCTTTGCCAAAGACTCAGCCCTTTCTTACCATACCGGTCACTGGATTAGGTGAGAACTGGGGCCCAGCTCGCTGGATCCATCTCCCTCCCAGGAATGGAGCCAAATAGTGTGAGGAGCTGGCTGGTGTGTTGAGGTGAAGCCCAGGGACCCAGGGGCAGTCTGCCACTCTCCGTCTGAGACCTGGCCCCATTCACTGTCCAATAAAACCAAATCCCGGATCCATAAGAGAAACTGACTGGGAGAGCATTTCTGGACATTCAACTGTCTTGGAAAGAATTCGGAGGGAGAGAAGACTGCAATAGGGAGCCCTTCAACCAAAGGCTGTGTTCCTTGTTACAACTTCATTTTCTGTGGCCTACAAACTTCCCCGATGAAGGTATTTACTGTTTTGTAAGATGCCATCCCGGAACATGGCTGATATTGGATTTGTTCCCTCTGTTCACAGCAAACCACCCCGTCACAAGATGTCTTTATTTTATTTTGTTGAATTCTGCTCCGTCCGTGATGTTGTTAGCCTGACTCGTGACAACCCCTGACCTTAAGAGGGTTTTCCTTGGCTGATTTGATCTCCAGGCCTTTCTTCCTAGTCTGTCTTAGTCTCGAAGCTCTCCTGCCAGCTGAGTGGTGGCTCTGTGTTTTGCCTTGCCCAGGAATTGAACCTGGGTTTCGTGAAAGGGAGGTGAGTGACAGTTTCTCCAGACACATCACAGCCCCCCTTTTCAGAGAACTGAGCAAAGCTGTAAGCAATCCCGGGTGCGGGAAGTGGGGTAAATGGGTGACATCATTGGGGAGAACATCAGAACATTCTATACTGAGACCAGCCTACTCTTAGGAAGGACCTGCAAGAACGTATGTGCTGGCTCAGATCAGAGGACGTGTCCTCACCATTCAAGAGGTGCTGTCTGCCCTTGTCCTGGGAAAACAGGGCCACCTGTGGAGTCTTACCCAAGTCACAGGGGAAGGGGTCATTCCTGCACCTGCAGGCAGCCAATACCTGAAGCCCATTTGTCAGCATCCCAGGGTTCAGGTGAGGCTCAGTATTGTCAGGGGGCAGCAGGGACCTGGAGCACGGCTCAGGGTACTCATGGCAGCAGATGAGCTCTGAGAGGGAAAGTCAGGCCTGCAAGACCGAACCTCATGAGCAGGGTTCCAGGGTCTGGAGGAAGTTGGGTCCTAAATGATAGATTTGGGTAGCGTGGAACCCTGAAGCTTCTTGAAGGCTCCTTCTGACCTGAGCCTGCCAAGGGTCCTGAGGACTAGGAGCAGGGAGCTTGTTGTGGGCAGGGCCTGGAGTCCCCGGAGGAACAGGCACCCCAGAAAGGGCTAACTCCAAACCCTCTAGGCATGACTTCCCCCCTGAGGTGGCTGGGAAGGCCATAGATGGCAGGAGGAATGCTGAAGGGGTCCCAGACATGTTGCTCAGCACCACCCTGCCGCTCTACCCCACCTCCCCAAGGTCCTAGTGCACTGTACTGGGCCAAGGGCTGCCCATGGGTCTTGAAAGATGGAGACTACTGCTGGCCCTGCTTTGCTCCCACTACACCCCCAGAATTGTATCTCTGGCCACTGTGTTCCATCAAGTGTCCCAAACTCCAGCAGGACCTGACCCTAGGGGCTCCTCAGGGATGTACTGGGCGCTCAGGAAGCTGCGAGGGGATAGTAACCCACCACTTTGGAAATTGGTGTGGAGTTTCCTAATAGTTAGCATACACCTGCCTTGTACCCAACACAGGCCAAATCTACTCCTGCTTAGGGTAGGCCCGATCCCCCAACCCCCAAGGCCACACAGCAGAGGTAAGACTCAGCAACAAGATTTATTGAATGAAACTAAATGAACTGTTGAAGGGAAGGGATCACAACTGAGGGGACAGGTAACCACCACCAGGGGCCACGCTCCCTTGTGGGTCCCAAATGAGGAGCTTCAACTGCCCTCATGATTTGGTCTAAGGGACAGGCAAAGGACACTGGAAAACACGTTACATGACAAAGGAAACGGAGTCCCAGGCAACAGCAGGGGTGGATCTTCAAGCAGTCCTCTCAGGGCTCCCCACAGCTACCCGGTCCCTGGTCCATTCTTCTTCCCAGAGGTCGCCCTCAGTTTGAGGGCTGCCACTCTCGAGCCTCTCCATTCATCCTTCCCACTGTCTTCCAGGCTGGGCTGGGGTCTCCAGGGAGGAACTGCTCAGATAGAAACACACAGCTTCCCAAGAACAAGCAACAGCATCTGTGATGGTGGTGTGGTGTGGTGGAGGGGGTGGGGGGGTGGAACAGAGAATACAGGGCCTACAGAGATTCAGGAGGGCTTTCCAGAGCAGGAAGCAGGCCACCCCAAGGGATGATGAAGGGTCCTCTCCTAGGGAGGCCCCAGTAGCTGGTTCCTTAGAGATGACAGCCTCCCCAAGTCTCCCAAACCCAGAGCAGTGGCCCTGGGCATGGGCTGGGTGATAAGACATTGGGGGTCTGTTGGCCTGCTCTGGTTTGCTCCTGTCTCCAGTGGCCCTGCATGAACACAAACAAACAACCCCATCTCCCACTCCCTAAACTGCTCCTCCTCTTCCAATTTCTTATCTTCCTCTTCCTCCTCCCATTATTCTTCCTCCTCTGATTTCAGATTCTTGTTTACCTCTTCTAATTTCTGATTATTCCTCTGCCTCCTTGAATTTCTGATTCACCTCCTCCTCTAATTTCAGATTCTTCTCCTAATTTCTGATCCTCCTCCTCTAATTTGAGACTCGTCTCCTCCTCCTCTTGTAATTTCTTATCCTCCTCCTCCCATTTATCCTCCTCTTCCAATTTCTGAACCTCCTCCTCCTCCCATTAGTCTTCCTCCTCTAATTTCAGATTCTTCTCTTCTAATTTCTGATCCTCCTTCTCCCACTAGTCTCCCTCCTCCTCCTCTAATTTCAGATTCTTCTCCTCCTCCTCTTGTAATTTCTTCTCCTCCTCCTCCCATTTTTCTTCCTCTTCTAATTTCTGATCCTCCTCCTCCTCCCACTAGTCTTCCTCCGCCTCCTCTAATTTCAGATTCTTCTCTTCCTCCTCTTGTAATTTCTTCTCCTCCTCCTCCCATTTTTCTTCCTCTTCCAATTTCTGATCCTTCTCCTCCTCCTTCCATTAGTCTTCCTCCTCTAATTTCAGATTCTTCTCTTCTAATTTCTGATCCTCCTCCTCCTCCCACTAGTCTTCCTCCTCCTCCTCTAATTTCAGATTCGTCTCCGCCACCTCTTGCTCCAACTATTCCTCTGCCTCCTTGAATTTGATTCTCCTCTTCCTCCAATTATTCCTCCTCCTCTTCTAATTTCTGATTCTCCTCCTTCTCTGGTTATTTCTATTATTTCTCCTCTTCCTCCTCTATTATCCCCCACCCCCAATTTCAAATTCTTTTCATCCTGATTGTCAAAGCTGCCCTCACATCTATTAGCTGGAAGCAGGCTACAGGGTCATTAAACCTCCCAGGCTGCTGGCCAGATGTCAGTTGCCCTCAGGGTGCAGGGCGTCCTGCAGGCTACCCTCCTGGGACTCCCCCAGGGCAGTGCAGATCATCCTGAAGACAGGCTTGACTCTGGGATCTCCCCTCTGGGGGCTTCTCTCCAGGCTGCACTGATCTCCCTCCCTGGCCCTGGCTCCTGATGGCCCCACCCCAGGATGGGGTGGCCCCGAGGGATACTTATCCTGATCTTCTGTGGGCTGGGGGCCACCAGTCACCTGCATCTCAGTTTCCTTGGGGTGGACGTTAGCGGGTGGCATTGAAAAAGAACCTGGTTTTGGTCCTGAGTTCTCAGCTACACTTCCCCTCTTACACGAGTGCGGCTCCAACTTGATACGTCTGGCCCCCCACTCTCTGGGAGGTTTCCCGGCCCTCTTCCTCTCCTGTGCTGTGCTGCAGGGCCTCCAGAGGTGGTCTGTGGTTGGCACAGTGGGGAACCTTCCTGCTGAAACTAAGCTAGTGGCCTCAACCTCCCGCTCTGCTCTGACCTCATCCCTGACCTCATCCGAGGTTCCGGCCCTACTCTCCCTCCCTGCTGCCTGCTCGGTCACCCCCTCCTCCCAGTATCTCCCGCTGGGAGAATTGCCCTGTGATTTTGAGCCTGTACTGCTTAAGGCCTGGGGTGGCTCACTGCCCCAGCCCCCACCCCGTTTCCCGACTCTTCAAAGGAACCTGGCAGCTCCGGCATGGCAACCAGCTCCGTCTCCATCTTCACAAACAAGGCCGGGTTGGCCTGGACACTGCTGTAGTTGTAGGGCAGGTGGCGACGCTTGATGATCGGGGAGGCCCCTTCCTTCCCGGTCTGGTTGCCGCTCTCCACCAAAGGTGCTGCTGACGCAGGGGTCTGGACGGCAGGGCCGTGGACCTCCACCGCCACCTGCCTATTGGAGGGCCGGCGGGCCCTGCTCCCCGCCTTGGACTTCTCCTTGCCCAGTGCCTGGCTCATCTCCCATGCCTCCTCGTCGCGCACGAGTTTCATCATCTCCAGGAAGGTTGGGGGGCAGCATCGCTGGTCCAGGACCTCTAGCTTACCTCGGAGAGGTGGAGTGAGGGAGGCCCGGCTCAGGATGTGCTTCAGGCGGATTGTGTCCATGCTGCGAATGGAAATGGGGCTGTGCTGCACTGCTTTGTGGAGCAAGGGCTCCAGGTGCAGCAAGTACACTGAGGTCTTCTCGCCGATCTTCTGTGTGGCCTGCAGGAAATGGTACTGGGAGCTGCGGCCGTCCTCCTTAGAGCCAAAGATCTGGGTCAAAGCATCCAGGCACTCTTGCACCGAGATGGCCTCGTTGTTGGCCCGCAGCACGCGCATGATTGCCTGCGCGGGGCCACGCAGGCTCTCCAGCAGCCGCCGCCGCTTCTCGAACTCAGTCACCTGCCACATGAGCAGCATCTCCTGGGCCTGCTCGAGCCAGATCTCAAAGGGCTCCTCGCCAGGCAGCGGGACCTGGCCCCCAGAGAATACCTTCAGCTTCCGGTACCACATGCTGTCGTTCGGGGACTGCAAGCTGTACACCTCTTTGGGCTCCTCGCTGGTAGCTGCGGCTTTGTAGCCCATGCTCGTGATGACGTCGACCAAGCGCCGGCCTTCGTCTTTCAGGAAGAAGTTGAAGTGATCCATAAACTCATCGTCAGTGTTGCGGGGCTTCACCACCACCTCCCAGGCGCCCCCTCTGCCCAGGATGTGAGTGGGCATGAGAGCGTAGTTCATGGGCGCCAGCAACTCCAGGAAGACAGCCTTGGCGTTGTCTTCCCTGCGGAACATGCAGCCCACCACCTTGTGGGGCAAGTGGGGCTCCAGGGTGGCCCTGATGGCCTCATTGATCTCCTCCTCACCACATTGGATCGGGATGCCCACGATAAGCACAGCCCTCCTGGGGTCCATATCCATCCCCTTACACCAATCCTCCAGCAGGGCCACGGCCATGGCTGCCTCGAGTTTGAGAGTGACTGCAGCCAACGACAGCCTGTGAATGCAAAGGGGCATGCGCTCATGAGGTCCTACTCCCCACCCCCCACTCCCTGGGGCTGCTGCCCCTTCTTTTCCTGGGTTGGGTGTGAGGGATGTCCCCACACGGAGCTGCCCACAGCCCATCAGCCTGACCCACTGACCTTCTGCAACGGTGCGCTCCTCTTCCACTCCCTGGGATGCTGCCACAGGAACCTGTGAAGAGAAAGGGCCCAGCTCAGGGGCTTTGGGTCTGGGGCAGCTCAGCGCCCCCTCGGCGAACGAACGCCTGACAGCTGAAAGGGCTGGAGCTTATTGCAAGGCCGGGAGGCGGTGTGTGTGGGGAGCGGGTGACAAGCTGTAGTGTTGCTATGGCAACAGGACAGTGGCCTCTGTGCCAAGCGAATGTCACGCAGCGAGGTTAAAGCTCTTGAGCAACAGGTGATGTCACTGGTCTGAGACTGATGACGCAACAAGGGGGAAGGTGGCCAATGAGAGTCTGTGGAAGCTTCGAGCAGAGGCGCAGACAGCTGACAGTTCCCACCCTCCTGCCCTGGACCAGCGGCAAAGCGGCCCCTCCCAGCACACTGCTCACCTACCTTAGGCCCAGCACCCCACACGATCCCAATCAGGCAAGTCCTGGGTCAGGGCAGCTGCACGAAATCTGCTGGAGACAAGGGAAGGAGTGTGTTATGTTCCCCTCCCCTCTCCTCACAGAGGCGCTCCTCCCCTCAGGGAGCCTCAGACCCGAAGTGGACTCCCAAGTACAGTCCTTATGGCCTGTAAATAACTAAGATGCAAATTATAAGGCAGCTGCTTTGTCTCCCTCCAGAGATCCCTCAGAAGAAAGGTCTGGCGAAAGACAGTCCCCTCAGGATAGCCACTGAAAACCCTATGGGTGCAGTTCTACTCTGACACACACGGGGACGCCAGGAGCCAGGGTGCTCTCAATGGCAATGGTTTTTTGGTTTGTTTGTGACCTTGGTTGTTGGTTTGGTTTCCCCCCCGCCATCCCGGAAGAACTCGAAAGGGCTGTAGCAAGGGATACAAAACCTACTCCCCGCCCCCACTCACATCTTCCTCGCTCAATCCTCCATTTTGTTCTCACTCCCAACCTGGTTCCTACTGCTCCCAGCCCCCACACCGCCCCTCAGTCAGTGTCCCCGAAGCTCACCCCCAACCCCCTTGTATATCCCAGTCCGTCCATCCTCCCCTCCCCCCAACCTGGGCTCCTGGCGCCTTTACGCTGCACGCACCTCGGCCCACGCGTCCACTGCACACCCTTCCACCCTGGCCCGTGCACCCAAAGCCCCCACTCGCCCCAAACCCTGCTCCAGGCGCCTTCACGCCCCCCATGGCCCCCACTCGCCCCAAAC
>NW_022111376.1:3465748-3469657 GCF_000313985.2 Echinops telfairi
TCGCCCCAAACTCTGCTCCAGAGGCCTTCACGCCCCAACACGTGGCCCGTGCACCCCACTCGCCCTCATACTCTCCAGAAACCTGTCCCATACCGACCCCCCCCCATCTCTTAACTCGCCCCAAACCGTGCTCCCCGGACAATCTCACACTCCGCGCACCCAGTCGGTGC
Source organism: Echinops telfairi (assembly GCF_000313985.2). Classification (NCBI taxonomy): domain Eukaryota; kingdom Metazoa; phylum Chordata; class Mammalia; order Afrosoricida; family Tenrecidae; genus Echinops; species Echinops telfairi. The sequence goes on from NW_022111376.1 coordinate 3,465,919, forward strand.
TATCCGCACCCTTACACTCTCCCACACCCCAAACCGGAGCAAACCCTGTGGATGGAAATGGGTTACAGTGACCAAAAAGCAAAAACCTGTAACCCCTCCTCTTCGTGGAATCGGGGTACAGACCTACCCTCCCCCCGAGCACCCAGCAGCTCAGTCTGGAATGAAGCTAGCACAGCGGGGAGGACTGGGTGCCACTCCACACCTTTAGTCTTGCCCAGGGTGCCCACGTCTGCCCCTTACCGAAAAGGAAGAACCTATTCGAGCGGAGAACCTTTTGCAACCACCAAGAATCGGCTTGGCGCAGCCGTTTAAAAGAGGTGTTTGCGGCTGCGCATTAGCTGGCCCCGCCCTCCTCCCCGAAATTTCTCCCCCCACCCAACATTTACAGTCCACGCCCCACTGAGGTGTCAGCCAATCTCGTTACAGCCTGCCCAGAGACTCTTCTGGTATCTGCCTATGTGTCTAAGCCTTATTAGTTGCGGGCAGTCACGGCTACTCACCTAATTTTCATATTCCAAACTTCCTGCATAGAGCCGTGTGCAAAGCGTGGGTGGTGGGGTTTTGGCGCCCTTTTTGTTTTACTTTTGATTGGGCATGTGCCCTTTGGTGGGAGGGGCACACAGACAGCCGAGCACAAGGGCGAGCGACACATATCACAAGGAGAGGAGACCTGCTAGGGCTCCCCACAGAGCTAGTTTCAAGCCCCCAGGTCACCTCTGGCTGGCTGACCCTAAACGCAGCCCCATTTCACCCGCCTGCTCCTGTTCCACGGTCTGCCTGCCCTTTCTCACCGCCAGACCAGGAGCCATAGCCCAGTGGCGACATTAAGGGCCCTGCCCACCACGGGTGACACAACACACACACACACATACGCATGCCTGCACACAATCCTGATAAAATGCGTCTTTAGAGTCAGATGGCACCGTGAGTTAAGAGTTGGGCTGATAACTGTGTGGTCCAAGCAACATACCAGCCACCCCACACGACAGATATACACTGACAGGCTCAGAAAGCCTCTGGAGCAGCTCTGCTAGTCCTGTCGGGTCACCATGAGTCGGAACGGTGGGTTGGAGTTTGGGGGTTTCAAAGTCAAGGATGCCAGGGCAAGGCAGGGTTGCAACTGGGTGTTTGGGGAAAGCTGGCTGGTCACCCTGCCCCAGGAACTGGGCCACACGGTCCCTGCTCCCAGCTGTGAGGCTCTTGGAGGCAGGCCCTGGCCACGTGCCTAAAGTAGCAGGTCTTTGGTGACAGCAGAGACGGCTGTCACTGTCTTTGGCAGACAAAAGGGCAGGCTTTTCTGTGACTTGTTTTAAAATAGGTCAAACAAATGCAATGTTAAAGTCAAAATCACTGGTCCCTTGTATTTTGGGGATGTTTCAGGAGGCCAAACCAGCTCCAGCGCCCCACAAAGGCAATGTCTGGCCCGCCGGCATCGCTGACTTCGCGGGTTCACTGAGGGTAAGGCTTCGCTCGTCCTTGGAAGCCCCGCCCAGTTCAGACATTGATACCAATTGATTTAAAACGCAATGTAATCTCTCCGGACAGAAAGCAGAATCCTTATTACAGGTAAAGGGAGGGGCAGTGGAAGGATTAGAAAGCGCCAGGGCTCCCAAGGAAGCAGAGGGATGAGAACGAAGGGGCAAAGGCTGAAGATACTCTGAATGAACTGGGCCAGAGACTTGTCCATTGCTGTGGGTCATGGGGGCCCTGTGCACAAGTCTACTGTCTGATCCCATAACGACTGACAGACTCAGAAAGTCTAGGGTCGCAGAGGGTCGCTTTCAGTGGGAATCAGATTTAGAAGGCAGATAGCTAGGGTGGTCATTTTAACCTGGAACAGTGTTTGACATTTTTAATTCATATTAAATAATTTCAACTTTATAGATCACATACAAAGAAAATTGTATTACTGCCATTTCAATAAAACACAAAGCTGCAAGTATTTTTGTTTTCTTACCAATCTACCATACATTTCTGTGTCTCCTAGACCTTAGTACTAAGAAAATAATATCAGGCTTGTGTTGGTACAACACTACTTGAAAGCTATAGTCAATATATTTGTCATCTTTTTCTGACAATATCAGCAAAAACAGGGAAGTGCAATCATAAAAACTATTCATCATTAACATTTATTAATATCTATCCAATCTTCTGTGTTAATAGGTAAATAACGTGTTCAGAATGACTATTTAAATAAAGGCAAACTAAATTGAAACTATTAGCTGATCTTAATTGTATGTTGTACTTTTAAAATTAATTATATCTTGATCAATTTAATTTGATATTTGACTATTATTATCAAATACATATATCTAATGCTGAGCAAAGAACAGAACCTAGTTTATTAGTTTCATTGGTATTTTTGTCGGCTTGTCTTTGAGAGGTTGGAGACGGAGGCACAGAAGGAGATGAGGCTTAGTCAAGAATGAGAAGTATACTGTAGTGAGGCTTTATTCAGGCGAGGGTAAACTCCCGGACGAGTTAGGTCAGGGAAGTCGCAGCTTGTCGGTGAGGTGGTGGGAGATATCTAGGGCTCGAGCTAAGGAAGTACACGCTGACAGAAGGAAGGGAGATTTCTTTTACTGCTTGTAGCTGCAGGGCCTTGAGTCGGGATGTGACCCGTGGGAGGTCATCTTGTTGTGTGCAAACCTGCTCTCTGGAGTGCTGGGAAAGGGCTGGGAAGATTGACTGATTCCTGGGGTGCTGGGGCAGGGGCTGCACAAGCCGGGCCTGGAGAGATAAGCTCTTTAGGGTGTTGGAGCAGGAGTTGCCAGTTCAATAGGTCATCCATCTTCCCGAGAGGCTAGGAATGGGGGCTGTGAGGTTTCATGCTCCTGAGGAGCCGGAGAGGAGGTGGGGGCTGCCCAGTCCGGACCCGGCCCAAACAATCTTTTGCTGACTTATGAGAAAACCACTGTATAAATATTTTGGTTTCATCAAGAGAAATGGCACTATTTCACTTAGATCAATTGTTATAGTTCTTGATAATGTCATACTCCAATTATGATAAATAAGCACAGTTTTTTTAACAAATAATATCATGACTGAACCTAAGGGGAAAAAAATCAGACAAGATGGTATTGAATATGTGAACTATGGCTTTACTCGGTTGCTACAAACAATACATTACCCATATACCCAATTTGCCACCCCCCAAAAATTTCGCAAATATAGCTATGAGGCCTGTAAATCTTTAAGAACATTTGGCCAATGTTCCTGTGGATAAGGTAAGCATTTCTGTTATTTTCGAGCATGGAGAGAACAATGCTTGAGGCAGAACACGATGACCTTGAGTTATGAGCTTGCAGCATTACTGAATGGGAGATCTATGAGGGAAGCTGCGTACAGTTGGTGAGGAACTCAAGCCAGCATCTGTTGTAACACAGAGAATGCCTCTGAGCAATAGCACGGTGCAAAGAATGGATGGAACGTTCACATTTTAGAGGCTCTCAGTCACATTTATCACATTTGTTATTCACATTATAATATTATTATTGTTATATTATCATATTATTCACATTATTGTCACATTTATTATTCACATCTTATCATCATTCACATTTTAGAGGCTATCAATGGATGGAGTGTTCCATCCATTCTAAAACATCAGTGGAAGATGAAAGAGAAGCCTTAGGGTTAACAGGCAACATTCATTGCACCAATGAAGAAAAACCGTTGCCAGGAATTACAATTTGCTAAAACTTCGCAAACTGAGAGTAAAGGAGAATCGATATTTCAT
>NW_022111376.1:3469757-3472942 GCF_000313985.2 Echinops telfairi
CCGCTGCCCCTGAGTGATACCTTGTCAGTTGCTACCGAAGGTGCCCCAGCGAGGGCACGTTGCTAGCAGAGTGTCCTGTCATATTTTCAAAAAGCTGCTCCAAATGTGTCCACCGTACGCTTGGTAGCCATTCTGGAAGTGAAACTTCAGTTCACAGAGTGCTACCAAGAGTTCTGGCTGCAAAAGCAGATCCCTCCCCTTGACCTTGGATGACATTTGAGGCGAGAGGAAAAACCTTTTGTCATTGCCTTTCGTCTGGATTGTGTGGAACTTGGGTTCGGTGTGGTCACAAATCTGCTCTCTGACAAAACACATCTGACTGCAAATAGCTAATGGCAGCGAGGCGAGGCTGCTGCTGGCCAAAGTAATGGTGGCCCAGCCCTTCGGATACTTTTTGATGTTAGTCGTGATTTTTATTGAAAAATCCTCCTCTGCTATCTTAATTTTCTGTGTGCGATGCGGTTGGTTTGCAAAACCCAGTTTGTGATTGCAAGCTTCAAAGCGGTTGATCTCCGGTAGCATCTTTCTGTACTGCATTGCATGGTGCCCGGAGAAATGGAAATACCTAAAAGAAGACAAACGTGTCCCTGCATCTTTCTATGTGTTCACTTAAAGAAGATACACACTTCCAGGGAGGCGCAGAGTTTGGGTTTGTTTTTGTTTTTTTCTGACAAGAGGGTGGTATAGCAAGTAAGTTTGAGAACCTCTGGCGAACATCAGGCCTGGTCAATGTAGTCGGACCTTGAAAGCCAAGTGCAGAATAAAGTGAGCTGATACCCTAAAACAGGGACAGGTAAGAGTAAGTCCCTGCAGAGGCAACAGTTCCTGAGTGGTCCCCCCACCCCTCACCCACCCAAGGAGTTAGAGCCTGGGGCATTGGCTTTCTGCTGGAGGCAGATGCAAACATTGGTAGTGGAAGCGGGCTGGTTGATATGCATGTGCAGGAATGGTGACTTAGGAACGAACAAAGCAGCGCCGCCTACAGCCTCTGACAGTGATGATGATGGGTGGGATGGGTGGGAGGAGGTAGAAGGCAGGGAGACGTGGCCTCTGGGCTTGCTGAGAAGGGCTGGGGGGTGGGGTGGGGCTGGGGGTAAGTGAAGCCAGGAGCCGGGCCAACAGAGCTATGTTGCTATTCTCTGCCATGGTGTCGGCTCCGCTTCACAATGAGCCCACAGGCAGCATCAAAAAGGATGCTGCCCCGCCTAGCTCCATCTTCACTCTGCAGCACGGTGTGTTATGTGGCCTTCCCATCTACGGAACGCATCTTCCAGCACTGGGGCACCTCATATTTTGTTGTGATCTACAGGATTTCGTTGACTAATTTTCGGGGAGAGGTCACCAGGCCTTTCCTCTTTGCTTTAATCTGAAGGCGTCACTGAAACCTGTCCACCGTGGGTGACCTTGCTGGTATTTGAAATACTGATGGCATCGCTTCCAGCCTTGAAAACATGCCAGCCGATGCAGGGCAACAGGGGAAGGGGTGGTATTTGCCAGACACTCAGTACCTATGCCACAGTGTTGACAGCAGACATCTCCTCTGCGGATTTGGAAGCTGAAGGCATCTTGTAGGTGAACTGCACTTATGCAATCTTGGTCCTTCCCTGTTCCTGGACATCAATGGGCAGGCAGGGGCCATGGCACAAAGGTGACACAACAGCCCCTGGGAGGATTGCATTTCCTAGTGGGGGCAGAGACCACGTGGCCCAAAGCAGCAGGGTCTTTAAAGGTGTTTGGGCCGGATTTGAACTAGGCAGCCCCCATATCCTCGTCGGCTCCTCAGGAGCATAAAACTTCAAGGTCTCCATTTCCAGCCTCTCGGGAGGATGAATGACTGTGGAAGTCTGCATCTCTTGCCCCAGCCTTCCAAGGAGCTTCTCTCTCCAGGCCAAGGTTGTGCAGCCCCGTCCCAGCGCTCCGGGGAGTAGGTTGCCAAACAACAGAGGCACCTCCCCCGGATCGCATCCTGACTCAAGGTCCTGCAGCTGCAAGCAAAAAGTCTCCCTTCTTGTTGTCAACGTCTACCTCCCTAGCTCAAGCCCTGTATATCTCCCACCGCCTCACTGACAAACTGCAATCTCCTGACCCAACTCGTTGGGTCCTGGAAATTCCCAGGAGCTCAAGATGCTCCTGTCCCTCTCTCTGCTCTCCCTTCCCTCCCGGGAGCTCGTTCCCTCCCCCGATAAAGCCGCTCTGAACCTCAAGTTCTTTGTCTCAATTCTATCTCTGTTCCGTGTCTCAGTGTTGACCTCTCAAAAGGCAGACACGGTGTTCCCTGGGCCCCTCAGTGCCGAGCAACACGCAGCAGCTTTCTGATCTGTGCACGTCTCCATGGGGAGGCCGGCTCAGCTGGCCGTGTGGAGGTGGAGGCCAGGCTGGGGCCCACAAGGGCAGCTGTTCAGGGACAGCTCTTGGTCAACAAACACTACAGTTGCTTCTGACTGCTCCCAACCCTGTAGGACAGGGCAGTGCCTCCTCCAGTGTTTCCAAGGCTGCTCTCTGTGCACGGCGGCCTGCCACATCTTTCTCCTATCTAGCCCCAAACCGAACCCACTGTCATTGAGTGGATTCCATCTCTCCCCTGTTGGTTGGCAGATGAGCGCTTTGCCACTGTGTTGCCAGCCTGCCTTGCAGGCAAACACACCTGGCAAGCCTGGCCACAGCTGGGCAGGTTCACATGTAGGATTGTGGCCCACGGGGCTGTTGCATTTGTTCCTGGTGGTGTGCGACCATGCTTGCCCCAGCCCCTTCTCAGAGCTGTTCCTCCCACATGTGCTGCCCCCACAAGCTTCTTCTCCAAATTTCATTGTTCTGTGTGACTGAAGCTCCCACTACCCTATTTTTTAGCTTAGGTCTTCATGTCACATGCTGACACCACCTGAGAGGTGGACTAGGAGCCCCTGCCTCCCTCTCCCAATTGGACCCTGTGTCGCCCCATCCGGTACTCGAGCTTAGGAGGAGAGGGTAGCTAGACAGTCTTCTACCCTGTTTCCCCCAAAATAAGACAGTGTCTTATATTAATTTTTGCTCCCAAAGATGCGCTAGGTCCTATTTTCAGGGGATGTCTTAGTTTTCCATGAAGAAGAATACAGTACACATTTATTGTTTTATTAAAAGAGACCTTGCACTCCCTGTCTGCTCCGGCTGCACTGCAGCCAACAGTGAGCTGTGCAGGGGCACCCACC